>NW_005434137.1:326-4107 GCF_000315625.1 Guillardia theta CCMP2712
CCCCACCCTTCAACATAAACGACACGCTCTGTATTCCCCCACCACCCCTTCGGCGTTCCTCCTAAATCTAATAATATAATGATATATAATATTATTATTACCCCTACCCCCTCTGTCGTATCAACCCAACAATATCCTCCAGTACACCACCCTACCCACCCTTACAATTCCAAGTTCACAAGAAGATCATTGGACTACCCGTGGTACTCTCCTTCGCAGACCACCCCTACTTGGACGCAAACCTGACCCACAACTGAAATCATCAATTTTAAACTTATCTTCTTTACAACTATTTTAGAATTTTATCGCGTGTACCTCTTATGGAGGGGTACTCTATGTGGAAATCTCTGGGGGTGGGGTGGAAAACCTTTCTCAAACTTTTTTTTGGATTGCTGCTCCTGGATACCACCCTACCTCCCACACGACCTTGACTACCCGTGGATCAGCTCAAGAAGTTTTGGCTCAAGGGGGGGTGGTCGTGGGGTAAAGTGGGACAAAAAATTGGGGAAAGCGAAACAACAAATGAGGTACCCCACCCCCTTTGATGCCATATCAGCCCATGACCGGTGGGGGGTTGTTCCCTCACTCGAAGTGAGTCAAGTCATCACCATCTCTGTCCTCTATATTGTTTTTAAAAGATTAAAAATGCCTTTTTACCTGACAATAAGAGTTTTGAACTCAAAAAGTTTTAGAAGTACGAGAATAGAGCACCCGGTAGTACCACAAATTGTACTTAATAATTTTCATCTACAAGTTACCAGTTAGGTAGCTCAGTTTTAAAATGTTGTATAGTACCACAATCATTTTAAAATGCACATGTCTCCAGTGAGCTTCCCGGTTTTTTTTTTTCCTTATTCGATTCAGCTAGCTTGTTGATACTGATTTCACTTAACTTTGAGTAATTTTAGAATTGAGTGGAGCCATCGAGAGTCACCGGAGAGCTCAGTGCCGGGCGGCGGCAGTGACTGAGCGGCAAACGGTGAACCGGGCCCCGGACGGTGCCGCAGCCGCTGAACCGGGGTGACGGTCAGGCCGATGCTCAGTTGGACGGCGGCGGGTCCGGCCCCCCGTCCGTCCGCACGGTCTGAGGCGAGTCTCTCTGTCAGTGTACGGTCGGACTCGCCTCCGAGGCTCGCCGGAGTCCATGATCCGATCCCGAGTCCGATGGCCGCGGCGCGGCAGCGGCCTGACACTGAGCACGACCCCGGTGACTCCATTCAGAGTCCGACGAGCGGGAGCCGCCGCTTTGCCAACTTTGCCAAGTTGTCCCTCAGCCGGGGCCGGCCCCCGGGGGCCTGGCACGCCGGACTCCGAGGCTCAGGCTGCCGGTCCATAACGCTATCCCGGGGACGGGCAAACTGAGCTTGCCTTGGCCGACGGTCGCCAGGCCGAGCCCCGGGCCAGTGAGCCTCGCTCGGAGCGCGCGGCCCGGCCGGTCACTAGCCTAGTAGTTTTTCGGTCGGTGCCGGCAAGCAACCGTGTAAAAACTGAGTTCGGGCGGGGCCCGGCCCGGCGGCCGGGCCCCGGGCAGCGACACTAATCGGAGTCTCGGGGGCACCATTCAGGACATGCCGCAGCCTGAGAACTTTGAAGTTAGGTCCGCCGGGTTGGCCAGAAATAGCCGGCGGTAGCACAATGGTAGGATACCTGTAACTAATGAGACTCGTTACGTTGATACTTGTAACTGATAGTCACTGAGTGACAGTGCAAAGCGATGATGCAGTCGTTATGTTGATACTTGTAACTAATGAGACTCGTTATGTTGATACTTGTAACTAATGAGACTCGTTATGTTGATACTTGTAACTAATGAGACTCGTTACGTTGATACTTGTAACTAAAAAGACTCGTTACGTTGGATACTTGTAACTAATGAGACTCGTTACGTTGGATACTTGTAACTAATAAGACTCGTATTCCATCTTTGAACTTGTCAAGTGAGCATGTTCGTGATTGGTTCTGATCGGCTTTCAGTTCGAAGATTTCCGTCGTTTCGTGACACTCATTTCGGCTGATCCGGTTCTCACTTCACCAGAGGACGCGACAAAAGCTGCGCAGAATGCTGTAAAGCACACAGAAGGAGCAGCGGTAAACTCAGGAGGAGGTGGCTTCAGGGTTGCTCAAGTATTGGAACAGGACAGTGAGCTCCCCGCGGACTTCTGCGCATGTCCTCAGATATGGCATGTCGCACAGAACTGTAGGATAGAGAGGTGGCATCTGACATGGTGAAGATAGCTAACTTGCTGTCTAGGCGCGTGTCCTTACAACTTCAATCACGCATCAGTGAGCTCTGCTTCTTGCCCCCTCCCTGTCTTACTCACTCGTTTGGCAGTACTGAGAGCCGTGAAAGCTTGTAAACTACCTTCATGCTCAGAGTAGCTCCCTGGTGTCCTAGCTAAAGCATCTGAAGCAGAGCATCTCTTCCCTGCTCCCTCTCTACCTCCCCCTTCCCGCATGATTTTCCCGCGTTGGCTGCGGTTTGTTCCCTGCCGTGACTGTAGACCCTCATCTGCGGGAACGAGGTTCACAACCAGCAGGAAGCAGCATCCACTATCAACTAAAAACAAACAAAAAGCAAAAACCAATTCTTTTCTTTTTCTTTTTTTTTAAAAAAAAAAAAAAAAAAAAAAGGTCAGCAGAAAGCGATCGGAAACAGAAAAAACAGGGGGAGAGCATCACCATTATTATCATCATCTCCATCATCATCATCATCTCCATCATTATCCTCATCTCCATCATCTCCATCATCATCACCATTATCATCATCATCTCCATCATTATCCTCATCTCCATCATCTCCATCATCATCAGCAGCAGCAGCAAGTAGTCTGGTGGCAGTGGAAGTCTGAGAGGATTCATCACAAGTCTAGACGTGATAGCGAGCACTTGAGGTGAAGCAAAAGTTGACTGCTCGTCTCACCTCACGCGAGTCAACATGTGGACTTGTGCATCATTCAGCTGTCTGCGTGTATCCCTCACGGGCTACCCGATGTTCACATGTGCTTGACCTGCCATGGGGACTACAAGGACACACCAGTCACTCGGATGAAGCTGTACTGATAGACGAGCAAACATCTTGCTCGCTCGTAGACTGTCGCAGCTATGGCAAGCGCATCGCACCGCCAGAGGCTGAGAAGAAGGCCAGAAATAGAGAAGCACGTTGAGATGGCGATCTACAATCCTGTGAGCAGTAAGCGGCAAAACACAAAGTAGAAAGGATAAATATGTCAAATCTACATCATTGCCAATCAGCAAGGAAAAACAAGTAGAGAAGGATGAATATGTCAAATCTACTACATCATTGTCCACCAGCACTCTGATATGTACTACTACATCACAGTCAGTCATTTCTCTGATATGTCATACATCATCATCACTCTGACATCATTTCTACCAAGGCGGGAAGATTCAGCGTGACTCGTTGTCCTCGTCGAGCCATCAGAAGCTCTGCCGCCTCCCATGAAACTGAAAAAGAAAAGCGAAGTGAGGGGACGAGAGAAGCCAAGGTCAAAGACATCAAACAAGTGAGATAAAACAAGAGATCAAACAAGTGAGATGAAACAAGAGATCACCTGCAACGATCGGGATGCGAATGAGACCAGGACGAAGCACTTGCTCCTCATGCGCTTGACCCCCTCCTCCTTCCTCACGCGCTTGACCCCCTCTCCTTCCTCACGCGCTTGACCCCCTCCTCCTTCCTCACGCGCTTGACCCCCTCCTCCTTCCTCACGCGCTTGATCAAGAGCGTCATCGAGACTCGAGCTCGCGAAAACCACCTGCG
>NW_005434136.1:0-1769 GCF_000315625.1 Guillardia theta CCMP2712
TTTTGACATGCTTGGCTGTAGTAGGCGTCGGCCAAGCGGAAATAGCAGCGGTCTTGGCGGTCTGCGTGGTCACACCTTCAGCAGACACATGATGACCGAGGAAATCGACACTGGTGCGAAAGAATTGAGCCTTAGATTTCTTGAGAAAAAGTTGATTTTGACGACAACGGTCCAAGACGGCTCGAACATGATCAGCATGTTCTTCCCATGTCGAATAGGTGCCGATCACGATGTCATCGATGTATGCGAATGCAGCCGGAAGATCATGAAGGACTTGTTGAATAAATTCTTGAAAGATGCTGGTGGCTGTAACAAAGCCGAATGGCAGGCGCTTGTATTGAAAGCGACCTATGGGGGTGACGAACGCAACGTACTTGCGGTCGGAAGCGCGCACTAGCAGTTGCCAGAAGCTTTTGATACAATCCAAGGTAGTGACGCAGAGCTGCGTGTTAGGACGTCTAGCAGCCTGACCTTGGCGAACGATGTCCGCGAGACGTTCGAGCATCTCGTCGACCGTGGGAGTAGAGACTTTCGGTTGATTCAAGACGACCTGGTTCAAGCGGCGCAGATCACAGCAAAAGCGATAACTCTTGGGATCAAGTGGGGAGCGAGGGTCGTTTGGGCGTCGAGAGAAGAGTACGGGAAAGCCAAACTCACTGGATGACGGCTCAATGATGTCATGCTCAAGCATATATTCGATGGTGGCTTTCAATTCGCCTTCCAGGTGAAGCGGCACGCGATATGGGCGGCTGTTAATAGGCAATGTCCCGGGCTTGAGATGAATCTCGGCTTCGAACGAGCGATTAAGCTTGAGGTTGGTCGGAAGATCGTCGACCAAGATGTCTGCATATTCAGTGCAGAGGTCGGCAGCTAGGCGAGCTGGGGTACCCGTGAGGGGGTCGGTAGTGGATGCTGAGGACGAGTCCGGAGCGATAGCCATACATTGCACAAGGAACCACTCGTCCTCCGGATGGGCAGCGCGAAGGGCATGCGCATCCGTCAGCGAGAGTGTTGTGACGGCCAGCACAGAGTTGTCGTAAGGAATCTGGTGCAGACTTGGCAGACAGACGGGCTTGGCTGATGACTTGCTGTCCACGTAGACTTCGCGTGTCTTGGGATGATAGACAGCGTTGTGAGCGTGTATCCACTGGAGGGAGAAGATCAGTGGCTGGGAACAATTCGGTAAGATATGAAACGTATCTGTAAAAGAAAGACGTCCAATGCGATAGGTCAGCGAGATGGCGCCGAGAGTTTCCACGCGCCGATTGTCGGCGACTTGAACCACAAATCGATGTTCGCGAGAAATGCGAGTGTCAGCGATTTTCAGCTGGCGAAGAAGTTGCTGGGAGACGATGTTGAGTGTAGCACCATGGTCCAGCAGAGCAACGGTTTCTGTTGCAGACGCATTCGAGGATGAACCGAAACAAACAGGTAAGCGAATGAGTTCGGGTAAGATGAGCTCGAGAGTAGCCGAATTGCAACTCTGACTCGGGGCCAAGCAGGGGCAGAGGTTGATCTGACCCGTGGAAGAAGACGTGAGGGTGGTACACGTCGCAGGAGGCAGCACAAAAGAGCTTGGCAAAGACGTACGGGTGCTGGAACCTGGTAAGGGAGGGGCATTAAGCGAATTGCCGGCAGGAAGGTCTGTGGACCCCCTCTTTCCTGCCGTCACTCGTTTCCCGAGGATCGGGCCGAGATGGTTTGGGAGGGCAGGCCAACAGGCTGAGTGTGGCGCTCCTCTTACCTGTTCTTGAGTAGCTTTCCAAGCT
>NW_005434136.1:2181-4378 GCF_000315625.1 Guillardia theta CCMP2712
AGTGTCTTGAGCAAGGTCGTAGCACGCGCCAAATAAGCCCAAGCATTCTCCGAAGAGGACTGCTTCAGCTCGGCGAGTTGAGCCTGATAATCCTTGGAACGCATGGCGGGCGCCATGCTTTTGCGGAGCTTGATTGCCAAACTCGGTCCAGGAAAGACGATGGATGTCCATCTTGCGAGGGGATAGATACAATCGAGCATCACCATTTACCTCTCCCGAAATCAACGGGCATATGGATTGCACCCGGCATTTGGCTTCGGGGATCTCTTGCGAGGCCAGAGCTCGTGAACACTGCCGAAGAAAGTCATCGATCGAACGTGTATCGGTCATACCCTTGTAGGTGGGGATGCGGCTCCCGTTAAATTTGGGCGCCACGGTGCCACCGTGGGAGTAGGCAGAACTTGGAAAGTGTCCGTCGAAGGCGCGGATGGCGGAGTGAGCTGAGCTGGCACGATGCTGTCCGATGGGACCTCAGGGGGACGGAATCATAGATGGAGCTGGCATCGGCGTGAGGACAGCATCCGACAGGGGCGCCTGGCCGGTCAGCATGGAGAGCTGAGGCGCCAGCACGGCAAGACTTGGGGTCATTGTCGGCTAAGATGGCACAAATGTGGCCGAGCAGTTGGAGGCATTTGTCTGTTTTAGCATCCAACGCTGCGAGGTGATCAGAAGAAAAATTTTCTGACCTGGGCAGACATGCAGGATTTGCAGAAGAGGCTGCTCGTGGTTGAGCTGTCTCGACTGATCTTGGAACATTTGGTTGGGAAGCGTCCTCCCCGATTCGGGCCCGTTGCTCCACGCCTGCTGGCATGATGCTTTGCATGTCTCCGCTCATAATAAGTTGTGTCGGGATAATCTCGGCGTCCGTTCCATGAGCACTAAGAATTTCCGTTTCCCGAGCAGGGGAGATCGATTCTTGAATCTCCATTCCCTCTTGTTCGCTACCAGAGTCTTCTTCTTGAATGAATCTTAACTCTGATTGTCTGCTTCTTGACGATGGGCTTCTCCCTGAAGCAGCTTGCTTTCTGTATCCTGTTCCTCTACCGTACTTCGATGGCATGAATGAACCAACTTCGCTTCCAGAATGTTGTATACACAACACAGAGGTTCAGAACGAGGCTAAGTAGAAGTTAGGAGATAACTTGAGAGCAAGAGAACAAAGGTAGACTACGTTTACTTAAGGTAAACTGCACACACGCACTGCGCACGGTAGTGCATGCGCGTCAAAGGGAGGCCCTATTTAGATGTCAGGGCGGATACTAAGTACCCGTACGAGTATCCGAGACGTCCGGATCCTCACGGATACAACACATCCGACAATTTTGCATATCTGCAGAATGATCACACTACAGAGAGTGGAAGAAAGCAACATCACAGACTTACCGCAAAAAGTATTCGTAAATCGTGGATTGTAATGAATTCAAATCTTCGAAATGCGAGGTAGACCACTTTTCGATTCGGGAAAAAAGAGTTCGATGCTTTCTGTGCATATTACCAAGCTGTGTACGAAGTCGATTTAAATGCTCATACATAGCAGTGGTTCCTGCATGTGGATTTCCAGATGCTTGTGTTTCGAAAACCTTCGTGTAATAGTGGAGAAAGTGGACTTCAAATAAGGATACAGAACGAAGACTTAAACTTCAGATGCTGGGTCGCTGAAGTGAGAAGATTGACTACCGTGGCACCCCCTCCCCACCCATGCAGATGCCTTGAGGTGCTAGTGTATGAGGGGGACGAATGTAAGTGCCGGAAAGCCATGACGGTAGACGGCAGCAGGAGGTCGAGCAAGAGGAGGAGGCTGGAAGGATCAGACAAGACGAGAGAGGAAGGAGGAGAGGGAGGAGATGTGGATGCAGACATGGAGCAAAGAAGGAAAGGAAGGGGTGTATGCGAGCACGGGCGGGTCCGATCGAGATGCAAGGAGTGCGGGGGCAGCAGCATATGCGAGCACGGGCGGGTCCGATCGGTATGCAAGGGATGCGGGGGCAGCAGCATATGCGAGCACGGGCGGGAGCGATCGAGATGCAAGGGATGCGGGGGCAGCAGCATATGCGAGCACGGGCGGGTCCGATCGCAATGCAAGGAGTGCGGGAGAGGGAGCAGCAGGTACAAAAGCAGGGGAGGAGCTGATCAGGTGCGGACGTGAGGCTGCTGTGTAACAGGATGACAGGCTTGCAGGGATGGCATGGTAGCGCTA
>NW_005434135.1:0-3948 GCF_000315625.1 Guillardia theta CCMP2712
GCCTGTTCTAGACCAATATGTAGTGATGCCCAGATGCCTTGTGAGGATTACTAGTACGATCTTGAGGCACACTCGGATGCTGGAAAGCCCTCATCCCTCCTCGTCGCCGCGTGACTACCCACCTCCTCCCCACGCATTTAGTGATAAGAAACCGATTGAACCCATCATATCATAGTATGCAGCTGCCAGTACAGCCGAGTCACAAGCTTAGAGTCGACTTGCCCCACGGAGTACCCGTTTCACTGGCGTAGAGTGAAGGATAGGACTCATCTTGATTGTCCCCGTACTGATTTTTAACTTAACTTTGAGTAAAGAAGATCACTTATTGAGACTGGGCAAGAAAGAGGAGAAAGTGAAAGAGAGAGGAGAGAGGAAGGAACTTGAGGTGACCCCATACTTATTCAGTGTTAACTAGGGGTAGTGCGAATGGTCGCAATAGAGAACCGGTCCAGTACAGTTACAACTTTCACTCAGTCTCTCAGTTTGGGCCGGGTTAGTCTGGGCCCTCTGATCATATCAGTGATCCATGTGGCATCCGTCCGAGACAGCAATGCCGCAAGAGGAGGAGGCTGGAAGGATCAGACAAGACGAGAGAGGAAGGAGGAGAGGAAGGAGATGTGAATGTAGACATTGAGCCAGAGCACAAGTTTGTTAGACTGGTACTAGTTTTACAGGAGAGTTTTCAACGGTTACGGTCGCAGCTTTCTGTGAGGACTGACGTGAGTAGAGTCTCCATCTACCTGTCAGTCACTGACGGTCCCCGAAAGAGCAGGAGAAAGACTTCAACCTTACGTGATCAGCATATTCCCTCCTCCCATATGCTCCCTTCCCTCAGCGGCATCCCTTGCATCCCGATCGCCGCCGCCCGTGCTCGCATATGCTCCTGCCCCCGCATCCCTTGCATCCCGATCGGACCCGCCCGTGCTCGCATATGCTGCTGCCCCCGCAGCCCTTGCATCCCGATCGGACCCGCCCGTGCTCGCATATGCTGCTGCCCCCGCAGCCCTTGCATTGCGATCGCCGCCGCCCGTGCTCGCATATGCTCCCTCCCCCGCACTCCTTGCATCCCGATCGGACCCGCCCGTGCTCGCATATGCTGCTGCCCCCACATCCCTTGCATCTCGATCGCCGCCGCCCGTGCTCGCATATGCTGCTGCCCCCGCATCCCTTGCATCCCGATCGCTGCCGCCCGTGCTCGCATATGCTCCTGCCCCCGCATTCCTTGCATCTCGATCGCTGCCGCCCGTGCTCGCATATGCTGCCTCCCCCGCATCCCTTGCATCTCGATCGGACGCGCCCGTGCTCGCATATGCTGCTGCCCCCGCACTCCTTGCATCCCGATCGCTGCCGTCCGTGCTCGCATACGCTGCTGCCTCCGCACTCCTTGCATCTCGATCGCACCCGCCCGTGCTCGCATATGCTGCTGCCCCCGCAGCCCTTGCATCTCGATCGCTGCCGTCCGTGATCGCATATACCGCTTCCCCCGCATTCCTTGCATCCCGATCGCTGCCGCCCGTGCTCGCATATGCTCCTGCCCCCGCATCCCTTGCATCTCCATCGGACCCGCCCGTGCTCGCATATGCTCCTGCCCCCGCATCCCTTGCATCCCGATCGGACCCGCCCGTGCTCGCATATGCTGCCGCCCCCGCATTCCTTGCATCTCGATCGCCGCCGCCCGTGCTCGCATATGCTGCCGCCCCCGCATTCCTTGCATCTCGATCGCTGCCGCCCGTGTTCGCACACCCCCTTCCGTCCTCGTGACTGGCCTGACCCGTCCTCTCCCCCCTCTCCTCTTCCTCCTCCTCCTCCTCCTCCCTTGTCTGATCCCTCCGTCTTCCTCCTCTTGCTCGACCTGTCGCTGCTGTCTGTTGCCACCATCAGCTGCCCTGCGCTGCTGCCGCAAAAGCCTGTTCTAGACCAATATGTAGTGATGCCCAGATGCCTTGTGAGGATTACTAGTACGATCTTGAGGCACACTCGGATGCTGGAAAGCCCTCATCCCTCCTCGTCGCCGCGTGACTCGCTTCGCCCACATCCCCCAGCACGCCATGGCGGGAGTCCTGCTGGGAGCAACATGGGCGAAGGCTATGGAGCCTATCATGATA
Source organism: Guillardia theta CCMP2712 (assembly GCF_000315625.1). Taxonomy (NCBI): domain Eukaryota; class Cryptophyceae; order Pyrenomonadales; family Geminigeraceae; genus Guillardia; species Guillardia theta. Next base: position 2,106 of record NW_005434135.1, read on the forward strand.
CACCTGAGCTCCTCCTCCTCCTCCTCCTCCTCCTCTCCATCTCACCCTCCTTCTTACGAGTACTCTCTGCCCTGTGCTGTAGCAGTAGCCGAGGGCATGAAGCTGATGTCCTGCCGGATTCTTCTGTTGAGGACTCCTTTGGCGCACCCTCTTCCACCCCTCAACTCGAAGGATTCTATCCCCTACATCGTCCCTGCGATCCTCCTTGCTATCGCCAACCAGACTCTCTTCATCGGCATCTCTTACCTTGGCAGCGTAATGTATCAGATCGCACTGCAGGGGGTCTGCATGCTGGTGACCGCCGTCCTCTCGCAGACAGTTCTCGGCCACATCCTCACTAGGAGACAAGTGTTGAGCATCGTCCTTCTCACTTTCGGCTTCTGCCTGCTGGTACCCAACGTCGACCGTCTTGGGAGCTCGTTCTCATCTGCCTCAATCCTGACCAACCCTGGGCTCTACTCTGCTATCCTTGGAGGCTTCTGCACAGCAGCGCAGGGGATTTACTTTGAGAAGGCTTCCAAGGCACAAAACCATCACATCTTTCTGCAGGGGATGTTCTTCTCCTTCTACGGCCTCCTCGCCAACATTGTCGCTCTCCTCCTCCTGAGCATCTTCCACGTCTCGAGCTCTTCCTCCCTCCTCCATCCCTTCCACGGGTACAGTTGGAGTACGCTCGGAGCGATAGCAGGGATCGCCATGGCGGACATATCGATGAGCTTTGTGTTCAAGTACTTCGACTCCAACACGTACAACTTCTGCCGGGTGTTCGCGACCTGGATCCAAGGGTTTATCACCTTCAGCGGGGTCACAGGAGAGGAGAAGAAGGTTTCTAGTCACTTTGTGCTCGGTTCCATCCTCGTCTCAGCTGCAAGCATCATGTATCGATCCAAGAGCTCTAAACCGATCCTGCTCTCATCCTCCTTCTCCTCTCACTGCTAGCTGGGGGTGATGGCTGGTTCGAGGATCTAGAGCCTGGTAGTCGATTTCATCCATCGGCATGCTCGGAATGTTGCTCTGCACACATGTTCGGCCTTGGATCCTCTTTTGTCTGACGTGATTATTCTTCTTTTCAGTGAGTTTTGGTGTCTTTTCGACATTTTGATGTGTCGATGGCATTTTTGCTGTTGCTGCGTCAAAGTTGTCTTGCTTTTCTTGTGACAGTTTTTTTCCTTGTCACGGCTACAGTTTTGAATCGCTTGATGACTTTTTGATTCGTTCTATATTACATCGCATCACCGTCTTCACAACCTCAACATCTCCATCCCGTTCCCTCGCAGTCTCAGCAGTGACAGGTACTTCCCGCAAACCACCTTGTCAACTTTGTAGCTGAGAGGGGCAATCTCTCCAGCAGGGAACTGGTCTGTAACTGAATGTATCAGCTCAAGGAACCATGTAGAACGGAGGGAGGAAGTAGCAAGAAGAGGAGGAGCGGAGGGAGAGGGGAAGGGAGGAGGAGGGTTTAAGGAGATCGTGGGGAGAGCATGGGAGGTTGAGGTGCAGGAATGCTGATATTGAGGAGATACAGCAGCAGAAGAATACAAGGAGGAGGAGGACGAATAAGCAGCAGCAGAACAAGAACAAAAACAAGAAGCAGAACTACAAGAAGCAGAGAGGAGGAGGAGGAGGAGGAGGAGGAGGAGGAGGAGGAGGTTGGAGATGACGATGAAAAAGAAAAAGAAGCGAAGAAACAACAGAATAAGAGACCTGGGTTGAGCTTGTCTTCCTTCGGGTCATAAATAGATCCATATACCAGCAGAGTCCCATCCTCCTGCACTAGCCACGTCTGCAACTTGGAGCAGGCGATCCTGCTGGGGCTCGTTGACCCTACCGCAGCTGCAGTAGG
>NW_005434134.1:0-3932 GCF_000315625.1 Guillardia theta CCMP2712
CGAATAATAAGATGTATTCAGAAGAGTGTCGTTGTTGACTTTGCGTCCATTTGTGTTTGAGATTGAGGCTTGGAAAAATGAAGCAATGCTTTATGGTCTACGATTCCTGGTGTGCTGAGTGCATGAAGCAAGTATTTTTTTTCCTCGAGTATACTTACAAAAAGAAGTATCAGAAGTTTATTGAGATAAGGAATAAAAAATATGATTGAAAACTTGGTTGCTCAATAGTGACAAGGATTGCATTCAAATCACAGAATTCAATAAAGACGAGAAATCTTGCATTGATCAAAGATTGATCAGGAATATTCTCAAATGATGATTCTTGTGAATAGCAATCTAGGATGGTGGAGTCAAGATGACCAGACATAACCTGGCAAGATGAAAAAAATACGTCACATCGCGTACTCACGGGCAGCGTGAAATTGAATACACGACAACCCAACATCTTAGAGACCTTATTCGCAACATGAGGATGTACAACGGGTGCTCCTGACCTCCGCTCTACCCCCACCCCCCTCCCCGACTTTTACGCTACTGTCCCTACCCCACCCCCTCCCTTTCCTATCTCGGTCCCCCAAATCTCACCCCTCTCTTCTCCCACCGAAGACCAAGGCCCTACTCGGACCCCTCCGCTACCCCCTATTCCCTTCACCCCACCCCCCATCCCTTCCTCTCAAAAAAGATTAAAAAAACTCTAAAAAAGAAATACAAAATCCTCTAAAAACGCTGCGTTTCAACGGGGGATTGCTGGGCCAGAAGGCATGCGAGCAGGGAGGGAGCAGCAGCAGCAGCACTAGACCGTCTGCCCTCCCCTTCCATCCCCAACATCACTCCAGTCATCGCCTCGACTCTCTTCTCTCGCGCCTGCCCCCCTTCGCACGAGCAAGCTCAAGCCCCCTGGAGCTCAGGTGAGGACTCGAGGACGAGGGGCCGTCCTGGCCCGGGGGTGGATCAGAGCCCGGAAGACTGAGGGGATGAGCGAGCAACCCAAGACAAGAGACTCCGTCACCGTCACCCCCAAGCGAGCAGGGGAAGGAGCAAGCGCCTACGACGTGCAGCTCGACCTCACCATCATCGAGCCTCTCTTCCACATGCGACAGAAGGACGCGGCCAAGTTCCTGGTGAGCGCGAGCGCGAGCTCGAGCAAGCTTGCTCGCATGCGCCTGACGACGCTGGCAGGGCATCTCGTTGACGACGCTCAAGCGAGCTTGTCGCCTCCTCGGGGTGCAGCGATGGCCGTACGCGCGGCTGCGCGACGAGAGGGCAGGGAACCAGGCGCTGCTCCTGGACCTGGAGGAGGAGGGAGATGAAGAGGAGGGCGGGGAGGAGGAGGAGGAGGAGGAGGAGGAGGAGGAGTGTTACAGCGAGCATGAGGCTGGCAGGGCGTCGTCGGTAGCTACAGCAAGCAGCGGGCATGCGCGACGACCGCTGCACGAGCGAGCGATAGCGCCCGCGTCTGCTCGCCGGGGCCCGGCGAGCGTCTGGACGGCATCGCAGGGCAGCGGAGGAGCGGAGACGAGCAGCGCGGGGGTGACATCGTCAAGCAGCAGGACGACGCCGAGGATCGACGGGGAGGGGACGAGCAGCCCGCAGAGCCGGGGGGAGACACCAGGGTCGCACACAGAGTCAGCACCCGAGCCTTCCTCGCAAGCCATCGACGCGCACTGGCTGGAGTGGTACTTGTCGTGTGAGGACGAGGACGGGCGGGAGTGACGGGGAGCGGATGAGCATGTACATACATTGTGTATTGCACATGTAAATAAACATGGTAGGCTGATGAGATCATGTCGTCCAGTCCTGACCACTCCTGCTCCTGCTCCTCCCTCCTCCGTCTCCGCCTGCGCAGGCAATGTCTTCGTCACCATCAGTCGTGTCGTCAGCTTCCTCCTTCTGTCTGACGTTTCTCCGACTGCCTCCCACTGACGCCTGCACTCTCTTGGCGTAGCAGCGGCCGGCTCCTCCTCCTCCTCCTCCCTCGTCCTCAGATGGCATGCAAGCATGTCGTCAAGCACTCGCTGCCTCGGGCGACATGAGCTCCGACATGCCCGCCGAAGACCACAATACCCTCCTGTCAGCCCGCGTCCTCCTCGCTCGCTCCCCTTGCTTCGTCTCTGGCCCTGTATGTATGCTGATACCATGTCCGCACATGCCTCCCTCATCAGCCGCCAAGGGCTGGCCTGTGCCCCCTCCTCGTCCATGCTTCCCTTCGCACGGCTCGCCTTCTTCCTCGTCTCGCTCCGTCATGGCATATCTGCTTGCCCAGGCGATACACAGTGCTCGCATCCTGGCATCCCCTTGGTTCTCCTGCCTCTCGTCTCCCTCATCTACCGTCCACTCTACGCCTCCTCCTCCCTCCCCTCGCTCCCATCCCTCCCCTCCCCCCTCCCCTCCTCCCCCGTGCTCTGCCCCTGCCCGCCGACCTTCGCCTCCCGCCGCCTCCTCCCTGCGACCAACCTCCGTCGCCATGGCAGGAAGGCGACAGGAGTCTCGAGGGTGGGGTGGTGAGGGAGCCAAACAAGGGGGTGCATCCTCCCCCCTGCAAGCTCCTTGACGCTAGGCCGAGACCCCACCGGTGGTGGTCCCATGACCCTACCGGTGGTTGTCACATCCTTCACCCCGTGGTCTGAGAGCGCCGACCCCCCACCCCACCCCCCAAGACCTCCGCGGCCCCCATCCATGCGCCCCGTGCGATCAGGTGGATTTCGTCACCCCTACCCCCTCTTGTGCCTTTTGCTACCCCTACCCCTCGTACGCCTCCTCCTTCCCTCCCCTTCTTCCCCCCCCCTCCCTATCATACTGATCGTCCTCTCCCGTCATTTTCCGCTGTCGTTACCCCATTCCATGCTGATGCTGCTGATGCTTCATCGATTCACTGTGACATGGTGGTGTCTTATCTCATTTTCGTTCTGTTCCCTGTCTTCATTCGCTCCTTCTCACCAACGCTCACATTCTTGTTTCCCCCCTGCAATTTCGTTCTCTCCTGTGCTTCCCTACCCATTTTCAGGTCTTGCATGCCTAGAGCGAACAGCATGTGTTGACAGATGCAACTATTTCATTCAATCATACCACATGATACATCTACATACAGACTACGATCAATACGCTCCATTCCGATGGTGACTCTCTTGTCATCTCTCGTTTCTCCGAGGAACACAGAATTGATGAAACGCTGTATCCGAGCATGCATGCAGGCATGCATGCATGCATGCAGGCAGGCATGCAGGCATGCAGGCAGGCAGGCAGGCATGTGCAGGTTCAAGGTCGAGATGGAAGTATTTTGCATCCACGTGCAGTGCAATGATGACTAAACCAGACACTTTACAAGTTGTACATTATTTTGAGCATGTTAGCGTATACAACAAGGAAGATATCACTCACTGACTTCTAGCTGGATATCCGTAAAAGCTTGTCAAACATGCCCAATGATTGTGCTCATGCCCAATTTCACAACAAAACAAGCCCATGCAACATGATCATATCAACACACAAGCAGCATAATCATATCAACACAAGCCCATGCAGCATGATCATATCAACACAAGCCCATGCAACATGATCATATCAACACAAGCCCATGCAACATGATCATATCAACACACAAGCAGCAGCCCATGCAACATGATCATATCAACACACAAGCAGCATGATCATATCAACACAAGCCCATGCAGCATGATCATATCAACACAAGCCCATGCAACACAAGCCCATGCAACATGATCATATCAACACACAAGCAGCATAATCATATCAAGCAGAATACTCATATCAACACAAGCCCAATGCACATGATCATATTCCAAATGATCATATCAACACAAGCCCATGCAACATGATCATATCAACACACAAGCAGCAGCCCATGCAACATGATCATATCAACACACAAGCAGCATGATCATATCAACACAAGCCCATGCAGCATGATCATA
>NW_005434133.1:0-1815 GCF_000315625.1 Guillardia theta CCMP2712
CGACGAGGAATGCGGGGGACAGGCCGTGCAGCTCGTCGCTCCGCCCTCGGACGCGTATGACCCCGCCGGACAGTTCGTACATGTCCCGTTGCCGGGCCCCGGCTTGTAAGTTCCTGGCTGGCACGGATCGCAGCCGAAGCGATCGAGGGGCTGCTGCCCGCCTGCGGAGACGTTGGCAAGCCAGCCAGGGCTGAAGCCCGGCAAGCACTCACAGTCGCTGATGGATGTGCTCTGTGCGGGAGAGGTTTGATGGCTACCGCATCTCTTACAGTACGTCGCTCCAAGCTCGTCGTTGTAGTGTCCTGCTGGACATGAGCTGCAGGCAGTGGAGCCATTCGGACTGCTGAAGAAGCCCAAGTCGCACAGACAGTCGTGTATGCTGGAGGATCCGGCTTGCGATTGCGTGTGCGACGGGCAGTGTTGACAGAAAGTAAGTCGGCTCTCGTTGTTGTACGTTCCTGGCAGACATGTGACGCAGTCACCACTCTTGGGGTCCATGTACATGCCGCTCATGCATTGACAATCGAGGATGCTGGTGCTGCCCGTAAGCCTGGACGTCATACCTGCGGGGCAGGCTGTGCAGGCGGTCGATCCCTGGAGGTCGCTGTAGGACCCAGCAGCGCACGGGCTGCAAGCTGGGCCCCATCGCCTTGCGCCCGACAGGTTGGCCAGCGGGCTGGCGTCGTAGAAGCCGGCATGACACTTGCACTCCCATACAAACGAGCTGCCTGCCGCCGAGACCGCATTGGCAGGGCACTGCGCACAGACGGAGGAGCCCGTGCCGTTGCTGTAGCTTCCCTCAGCGCATGGCCGGCAATCTGGCCCGCCCGCGCGGGAAGCGTTCGCAGCAGCGTTGACCCCCTGCCTAGTCATCGACCCCGCCCCAGCGTCGTAGAAGCCTCCCTCGCAGATGCAGTCTGCCTGCGACGAGCTGCCCCGGAGGGAGGTCGAGTGGGTAGGACAGCCCGTGCATCCCGTCGCACCCCAGGCCTCGAGAGCAGCAGACGAGCTGCAGTTACCGGAGCAGGAGGCGGCGCGTGACCCGTTGCTGTACGTGCCGGGCGGGCATGCTGAGCAGCTCTTGAGGCCTTTCTCAGGCTTGTAGTACCCCGGCGGACACATCCTGCAGGCTGCGTACCCGGGCGTGGTGTTTGACGTTGGGCCGGAAGGGACGACCTGCAAGCTCAGGTTGGGCCCAGGCACGAGGCTTCCGTTGCCCGGCACCAGCATGTAGCCTGCCTCGCATCCGCAATCGTCAATCGATGGACACTTGAAGCATCCGCCTGACGACGAGGAATACATCGATATAATGCATCTGCACATTTGGACGTTGAACGATCCAGGGTCAGACGAGGAATGCGGGGGACAGGCCGTGCAGCTCGTCGCTCCGCCCTCGGACGCGTATGACCCCGCCGGACAGTAGCGATCGAGGGGCTGCTGCCCGCGCCCCGGCTTGTAAGTTCCTGGCTGGCACGGATCGCAGCCGAAGCGATCGAGGGGCTGCTGCCCGCCTGCGGAGACGTTGGCAAGCCAGCCAGGGCTGAAGCCCGGCAAGCACTCACAGTCGCTGATGGATGTGCTCTGTGCGGGAGAGGTTTGATGGCTACCGCATCTCTTACAGTACGTCGCTCCAAGCTCGTCGTTGTAGTGTCCTGCTGGACATGAGCTGCAGGCAGTGGAGCCATTCGGACTGCTGAAGAAGCCCAAGTCGCACAGACAGTCGTGTATGCTGGAGGATCCCGGCTTGCGATTGCGTGTGCGACGGGCAGTGTTGACAGAAAGTAAGTCGGCTCTCGTTGTTGTACGTTCCTGGCA
>NW_005434133.1:1915-2087 GCF_000315625.1 Guillardia theta CCMP2712
GCTCATGCATTGACAATCGAGGATGCTGGTGCTGCCCGTAAGCCTGGACGTCATACCTGCGGGGCAGGCTGTGCAGGCGGTCGATCCCTGGAGGTCGCTGTAGGACCCAGCAGCGCACGGGCTGCAAGCTGGGCCCCATCGCCTTGCGCCCGACAGGTTGGCCAGCGGGCTG
>NW_005434133.1:2231-3957 GCF_000315625.1 Guillardia theta CCMP2712
CCGCCCGCGCGGGAAGCGTTCGCAGCAGCGTTGACCCCCTGCCTAGTCATCGACCCCGCCCCAGCGTCGTAGAAGCCTCCCTCGCAGATGCAGTCTGCCTGCGACGAGCTGCCCCGGAGGGAGGTCGAGTGGGTAGGACAGCCCGTGCATCCCGTCGCACCCCAGGCCTCGAGAGCAGCAGACGAGCTGCAGTTACCGGAGCAGGAGGCGGCGCGTGACCCGTTGCTGTACGTGCCGGGCGGGCATGCTGAGCAGCTCTTGAGGCCTTTCTCAGGCTTGTAGTACCCCGGCGGACACATCCTGCAGGCTGCGTACCCGGGCGTGGTGTTTGACGTTGGGCCGGAAGGGACGACCTGCAAGCTCAGGTTGGGCCCAGGCACGAGGCTTCCGTTGCCCGGCACCAGCATGTAGCCTGCCTCGCATCCGCAGTCGGCTTGTGACACGCTGCCCGCCGCAGACGAGGAATGCGGGGGACAGGCCGTGCAGCTCGTCGCTCCGCCCTCGGACGCGTATGACCCCGCCGGACAGTTCGTACATGTCCCGTTGCCGGGCCCCGGCTTGTAAGTTCCTGGCTGGCACGGATCGCAGCCGAAGCGATCGAGGGGCTGCTGCCCGCCTGCGGAGACGTTGGCAAGCCAGCCAGGGCTGAAGCCCGGCAAGCACTCACAGTCGCTGATGGATGTGCTCTGTGCGGGAGAGGTTTGATGGCTACCGCATCTCTTACAGTACGTCGCTCCAAGCTCGTCGTTGTAGTGTCCTGCTGGACATGAGCTGCAGGCAGTGGAGCCATTCGGACTGCTGAAGAAGCCCAAGTCGCACAGACAGTCGTGTATGCTGGAGGATCCGGCTTGCGATTGCGTGTGCGACGGGCAGTGTTGACAGAAAGTAAGTCGGCTCTCGTTGTTGTACGTTCCTGGCAGACATGTGACGCAGTCACCACTCTTGGGGTCCATGTACATGCCGCTCATGCATTGACAATCGAGGATGCTGGTGCTGCCCGTAAGCCTGGACGTCATACCTGCGGGGCAGGCTGTGCAGGCGGTCGATCCCTGGAGGTCGCTGTAGGACCCAGCAGCGCACGGGCTGCAAGCTGGGCCCCATCGCCTTGCGCCCGACAGGTTGGCCAGCGGGCTGGCGTCGTAGAAGCCGGCATGACACTTGCACTCCCATACAAACGAGCTGCCTGCCGCCGAGACCGCATTGGCAGGGCACTGCGCACAGACGGAGGAGCCCGTGCCGTTGCTGTAGCTTCCCTCAGCGCATGGCCGGCAATCTGGCCCGCCCGCGCGGGAAGCGTTCGCAGCAGCGTTGACCCCCTGCCTAGTCATCGACCCCGCCCCAGCGTCGTAGAAGCCTCCCTCGCAGATGCAGTCTGCCTGCGACGAGCTGCCCCGGAGGGAGGTCGAGTGGGTAGGACAGCCCGTGCATCCCGTCGCACCCCAGGCCTCGAGAGCAGCAGACGAGCTGCAGTTACCGGAGCAGGAGGCGGCGCGTGACCCGTTGCTGTACGTGCCGGGCGGGCATGCTGAGCAGCTCTTGAGGCCTTTCTCAGGCTTGTAGTACCCCGGCGGACACATCCTGCAGGCTGCGTACCCGGGCGTGGTGTTTGACGTTGGGCCGGAAGGGACGACCTGCAAGCTCAGGTTGGGCCCAGGCACGAGGCTTCCGTTGCCCGGCACCAGCATGTAGCCTGCCTCGCATCCGCAGTCGGCTTGTGACACGCTGC
>NW_005434133.1:4057-4248 GCF_000315625.1 Guillardia theta CCMP2712
CGTACATGTCCCGTTGCCGGGCCCCGGCTTGTAAGTTCCTGGCTGGCACGGATCGCAGCCGAAGCGATCGAGGGGCTGCTGCCCGCCTGCGGAGACGTTGGCAAGCCAGCCAGGGCTGAAGCCCGGCGAGCAAACACAACCAGAAGTTTGATTTTGTGCTGTTAATGGAAAGACACACACTGGAATCCATC
>NW_005434132.1:0-3866 GCF_000315625.1 Guillardia theta CCMP2712
TAGTCGAGCTATGGGACGAGCACATCTCAGCTAAGAACCGTCAGCTGGCAGGCCTGCTGGGCCCTGACCAGGGACAGGCTTCTTCCTTGCCCAGCAGGCCTTCAGCTCGGCCTCCCACCCCACCTGCATGCAGGTCAAAGTTCCTGTTCCCCAGGGGTAGGGCGCTGGAGTACCAAGTGCAGGCAAGCGACCGCTCTCTCACCCTCTTGCCCTTGTTTGCCTCCTCCCTCCCCCTCCACTTCCCCCTCCCTCCCCTTCTACGCTTCATGGATTTTCTTCTGCTTCCTCCTTCCTTCCTCCTCCCTCCGTCCTTGCTTTCCCCTTCTCGCTTTCCCTTCCTCTTTCCGCTCCTCCTCTCCTCTCCTACTCTCTCACCCTCCTCTCTCACCCTCCTCTCCTCTCTCTCCCCTTCTTTCCTCTCTCTTCCTCTCATGTACCTGCAGAGGCTCTCCATGGCTCCTTCAACTCTCTTCGCCACGGACTACCAGGCCCGCGGGCTCTCTGCTCGTGGAATGGCTCGGTTAGGCCCCAGCTGAGCTCCCAGCTCGCTGACTCCCCGCAGGTCAAAGTCGCTGATCGTTACCAGCTCGATCCCAGCACAGACTACCCGCCTGCCGCTGCTTGTCAAACCCCACAAGGTGACAAGTGTTGTTGCCGCCGAGTTGACAGGCTCCCTGACTCGTCAGCAGGTCCTCCAGTCCGCTCGCTCCTTCGACCAGATTCGCCTGGGCGGAAACCTCTGACCTCCCTCCCGGCGTGCCAGGTGTACCTGTCGTGCTGGCCCGTGCTCAGCGGCTGCTGAGCCAGGAGCTGCCAGCGCAGTTGACTAGTTTCCGGAGTGACTCCTCATGACAAGCGGCACGTCAGCGGACTGTCTCAGTCTTGACCCTCCGAGTACTGCTCGGAAACGATGTCGACAAAGTTTCATTCTCTCTCTCTGCGTAGCGCTGAAGGCTTCTTTTCCTTTCTGCTCCTTCCCTTCTTTCCTTTCAAGTTCCGTACTTCAAGTAAACAGTGTCACTGCGACCAATATTCCACATCCTTCAAGACAGTGTTTGTTGTAAGTTACTAAACTCTTGCCGTCAGTAACAACGTGACTGACGCGCGGGTACGGTCGAGCCAGGCCCTCGGGTTCCCGGGGCCCTGTTTGCCTCACCGGATGGCCGGGCCGCCCCGCCCACAGGCGGCCCGCAAGCGGCCCGGGCCCAGGGGGGCGCAAACTTGGCACTCAAATACGCGACGGTCACTCAAATAACGCCCCCCCGCCTGGAACTTCGGAACCTGCCGCAGCCTCGGTGCTCGGCCCACTAAGAACCTGCCCCGGCAGTCGGGACCCCGGTAAGTAGGCCCGGCCCGGTACTCAGTAGCCTACGGACTCAGTACGCCGGTTAGGTACGAAAGTTCGGCCAGTTGGAAGGGCCAAGAGGTGGGATGAGGGGATATGTAAAAATATTGAGTGATGAAAGTAGGGGTGAGGGTTATTTGGCAAGGGGTCCAGGTACCCCCATGGTCATGAGGTACCCAGGAGGGCGTACTGAAAACTTCATAAGTGAGGGGGTACTTCAGGACAAATTCCAGAAAAGGGGGTGAGGGTGTTGAATATGTTTCCAAATAACTCAGTGGGGTGGGTGGGGTGGGGCCGCTTATGTATACGAGGATCCTCAGGAAACAGGTGGGGTGGTCAAATGTGGAGGCCATATGAAAGGGGTGGGGTGATATTTTGGCACCTTCTATGGGGGTGGGATCCTCAAGCAGTACTATTGGTGTGTGTTTCTACAGGTGCTGGGGGTAGTCAATGACATAGGAAGACGTGGAAGGGTCCTACTGGGTTGTAGGACCTTGTGCTAGGGGGTTGTTCCTCTGTAAATTGTAGCTTTCGGGGTATGGTAACCTGGAGGGGTGATCGTGAGAGACCATCACCGGTGGTATCCGATCCCCTAACGACCACGATTGGAGTGGAGCTAGGGGCGTAAAGGGGTAGGGTAATGGTATTAGTAGTCCAAGGGGGTAGATGGACGAAAAATGGGGGTGGGGTGGTTCAAGTTAGGTATACCGGGGTGGGTACAGCTGTGTTGTATGAGGCCGCAATGGCGATGCAGAGGAGAGGAATGCGGAGGCAGATCAGGAGGAGGAGGAGGAGGAGGAGGAGGAGGAGGAGGAGGGAGGTTAAAGATAGACGATCATACAGAGATCAAAGGGAGAAGATTGGATGCTGGAAACTATAGCTGTGTCCAGGAGGAAAACTGGGAGGTTAGGATGGAAGGGAAACGAATCCTGGAACAGGTCAGTGGTTGTAAACTCAGCGAGAGCATGTGAGGGAGCAAGGAAAGAAGACAGTAGGGAGACATGATTATGACGGTATGTATGCAGTCTCTTCCAGCATGCAGCTCCTCATGTGCCGGGGTTCCTCGAGAACACTCTGCACCATCGCACTGCTCATCCTCCTGGTCGACTTTCCGGACAAGATCTCCGCCTTTCAGACTGGACCCGTACAGGTAGGAGGAACAGGAGGGGTGGGAGGACGAGAGGTGCAGAGGAGGGTTGAGGGTCAGATGAGAGGAGGGTGGAGGCAAGGGAAGCAGGGCGGAGACCAGGAAATGGAGGGTGTGGAAGAGGAGGTAGCAAGGAGGAGGAAGGGAGAGGAGGAGAGGAGCTGGAAGGAGAGGAGCGGCAAGGAGAGGAGCGGGAAGCAGATGACATAAGCTCCTGGAGTTGCAATCGGCTGACATGCTGGGTAGGCGCCTGGACTGAGAAGCTCCAGGAGATGTTCGACCACGATGAATATGAAGTACGAACTGCGATACTCGATGTTTGACGGCGACGATGGTTGTGTGAAAGTCTTGGCGGTGCGATCGTCAGAGGGATGAAAGATGTTGTCTTATCCGATCATCTCTGCTCCTGACGAGTTGAGATGTTTGTTGTCTTATGGTTTGCTGCAGGCCCGAACAAGAGAACAAGGGCAAGAAGATGAAGACCGCGGTGGCCAAAGGTGAGGCTGAGGGAGGGGAGCAGAGGGTAGATGTAGAAGTGCTGCGTCACTGGAAGACTGGAGCAGAGGGTATATGTAGAAGTGCTACGTCACTCGAAGATTGGAGCAGGAGAGGGGAGCGAGAACAGGAGAGGGGAGCGAGAAGAGTAGAGGAGTGAAGAGGATTGTGGGCAGGGGAACAGCTGGAACGAAAGCTGATCGCAGTCTTGTACAGTTGCTTCCATCCTGTCCGCTTTCACCGTCAGCTCTGCCACCGCCTTCGCTTCTCCGACGGAACTCAAGGACAGTCTCGCTGACGAGGTGGAGCTCGTTCAGGAGAAGGATGCCTTGACCAAGGTAGAAGGGAGGAGGAGCTGAGTGGCTGCTGGAAAGTTCGTGAGCCTTCCGCAGGTCAAGGACGCCCTGACAAGCATCAAGATCGATGAGGATGTGAGTTCTTTGCCCTCCGGCCTCCTTCCCCGCTCCTGCTCTCGCTCTTACCGGTCTCGCTACCCTCAACCTCTGCTGCTTCTACCTGTCTTCCTCCCCCTTCTCCTGGGCATCTTGCATCTGACTACTCACTGACTTGTGTTGCTACAGCTGAGTCAGAAGGGAGCAGCTGCTGTCGTGGTGGTGCTCGCAGTGCCCGCACCCGTCCCTTCCTCATCCCTTCACAGGCTGCGGGAGCAGGCGGAGTGTTCATGCTCAAGAGAGGAGATGGAGGTGCGATAGCCTTGAGGATCTCTCAAGTTTCTGACCTGCTCCTGCTCCTGCTCCTGCTCCTGCTCCTGCTCCTGCTCCTGCTCCTGCTCCTGCTCCTGCTCCTGCTCCTGCTCCTGCTCCTGCTCCTGCTCCTGCTCCTGCTCCTGCTCCTGCTCCTGCTCCTCCTGCTCCTGCT
>NW_005434131.1:0-3854 GCF_000315625.1 Guillardia theta CCMP2712
GAAATTTAGTATAGCCATTTCACTGCATGTCGGAGCGCTACAGTTCGTGGTCCCACTTCCCCTCGGATGGTCCCCGGCATAGCAACATTGTTCATTGAAACACAATACGTAGTTGCCACCAATCCCTCTGCCTTTCCTAACCCCCCCCGCCGAGCCTCTCCTCCGATCTCAAAACCTTTTTCTCCCATTTCTTTCCTCCAAGCACCCGATAGCCTACCCTGTCCTGGATGTCCGACAAGACCTGATCCACATTTTCCTTCCCCTCGCTTCCCTATTCTTCCCCTCCCCTCCCCTCTATTCTATCATTGCTTCGATTCCCTGCTTTGAGTTTCCACCCTCCCAGGCACGGTTGCATTTGACCACAACGGTTCTGCCTTGAAACAATAACGGTGCAACAGTCATCTTCAACGTCTATAAAACGAATATTTGTACTGTCATGTTCGAAGAGATCTCCTTTTCGTTTGCCCACGTCGCAAATATCGAGACTTTTCGGTGTCACATCCGAACATATCTCAACTACCAAGGGGTGGGTGGTACAAAGGATAAGATGGGGTGGGGGGCGGCAGGTGTAGTAAATTTACCTCGGAGTCTGTTGCTTGCTTACTTGTAAAACATCTACTTTTATAGCGGCAGGTGTAGATCTATTATTATATTTTGCAACATCTATGACTGTTCTCAAAGGGGGTGGGGGGTGGGGGGGGGGTGGTAGCATTTCTCAAATTCCGGCGATGAACGGTGGTTACAACTTGAAAATTTAGCCTCAAGTTTGGAATATGTGTGGTGAATTTTCCGAATTTGGGAAGAAGATCTTTACCACACATTGGTCAAGAAGTTATACCTCTCCGGGGGTAGGGTGTCAATTCGAGTAAGGTAGGGTCATCCGAACCGTGAGAATGATTGGGTACTTTCCTATCACAAAATCTTTTTTTGGAGGGTGGTAAAGGGCCATTAGGGGGTGGGGTACTGATATTTGGGGGTAGTGAATATGGGAGTTGCAAGAGATAGATACATAGTGAAAGGGCCGGATGTAAACGAATCCCATGAAATTTAGGGGGTGGGGGTACTTCAGGAGGTCTAAGAAGGGGTACTTTGCACGGGTAAATTGAGGGTTCAGCATTCAATAGTTCAAATAAAAGGGGTAGGGCGGCCTTTTATCTGAGGCACGCCATTGAAATGACCACCCCCCGAGATAATACCCCACCCAAATACTCAGGGGTAAGTCAATACAGTACTAATTTGTGTTTATCACCCCTTCTTTTCCCTACCCCTCCAAGATAACCCCACCCCCTAGCTTTAAATATTCCCCAGGGTTTTTTATCGCACCCTTCCGGTCCCACATATCCATTTGAAGGGTACCCCACCACCTCTTAATGGACCCATCGGGTTAAGACCCCTTTGTTGGTACCCCTACCCGAATTTTTCCAATTCAAATCCCCAAAAAGGACCCCATCTTTCGATGATTTAAGTACCCTACCCCCTAATATCTCTTCAAAACAACCCTACCCAAGCATTCTACATAAGGCTCGCACACCATGACCCTGACTATCATGAACCCCACCATTTGACTTCTTCGATGGGGGTCAGGGGTAGTCAAGTACTGCAGCAGCAGCTGCTGCTGCTGCTCTGTTCCCTTCCCTTCTCTTCGCGCTCAGACTTGATCCTCTCCTCTCCTCTCCTCTCCCTCCCTTCGCCCTCTACTCTCCTGCTCTCTTTTCTCTCCACTCTGATCTCGATCTGGTCCTCTACCTTGACCTCCTTACTGCCTTTCTCACTTGCCAAGGTCCTTCCTCTTGGGTTTCGATCCTTTGGCCACCAACCCTTTGCTGCTGACTGCCCCTTCAGTTCTCTCTTCAAGTCTATAGAGGTTGGTCTTCCCTTGAGATATCAGCGAAGCTTCTTGTCTCAATCTTACCATCATCTGCTGTTCCTTGGGGTCTTGAGGTGGTTTGTATGCTCGAAGTCATCGCCAGCTTTTGATCTCGCTTGACCTTGCAATCGGGAGGTTGAAGTTTGTCTTCTGCGATCTCGTTTGCAGACCTCTTTCTACATTCATCAGCTCCTTCCACAACCTCTTGTCTCTAGCACTCTCTCCGGTACAAGATCCGAGGTACTTTCTGCTGATCATTCAAGGGAGTAGAAGCGGATCCGAGAGGGCGAGTTGGAGGGGCTGATTCTCCTGCTGGGTTGAAGTCTCGAAAGAAATCATCCATTGCGATCCTTCAGCGCCTCGGTAAGGAGCGGCAGTGATGTCGCAGCCAGGTGTCGATCCGAAGGCGACATTTGCCAAGTTCAGGAAATTCTCCTCAGCCTCATGCAGTGCGCTACCGGCTCCTAACACCAGCAACTCTCCGTCCTCCCCTAGCCGACATGTGATGAATGGAGCGAAGATAGTGAAGTTTTGCCGGAGACCGTCGCTGCCGGACCTGTCGACTTACTACCTGGAGATGCCGGAGTTCGGGGTGGACGACGAGAAATGGAGCTCGTTCTCGTTGCATAAGAAGATTCAGCTGAAGAATCTGGCGAACTCGATCAAGTTCGTAGAGAAGAAGATAGAGGAGAAGGATGGGAGGGAGCTGGCATCGTTGCCGGAGGTAGAGCAGATTCAGGAGGTCGGGTGCGAGATAGCGTACTCTGTTGATAATTAGGTGTTCCATGTACAATATTCTTAAAGTCTTTAAAGCTTGCTCTGAAGCAGACGACGCCTGCGCAATAAATAGACGAGGAAGATTGACCCAGCTCTTGCTCGTACCCTGACACTCTTGCCTCCTACAAGAACACAGGGGTTAGTAGTCTCCTACTGTGCTGGTTGCTTGAAACGTGCTTAGCACAATGTTGTTTCAGACGACAGGTCGAGAATGATGGCTGAAACAACCTGCTGCTCGGTCCTACAGCTCTTGCGCCTGCCCCTGCATCCTTCAGCTACTCCTGTTTGTCTTGACTCTTGCTCCTCCTGCTCCTGCTCCTGTTTCTGCCCCTCTGATTTTTCTCATTCAAAACGTGCGAGTATTAAAAACGTTCTACTCGCACATCACATACTGCCTCCTTCACTTCCTCGCTCCCTCCCCTCCTCCCCTTCGTCCCTCGCTCGCTCCCTCTCTCGCTCCCTCGCTCCCCCTCTCCCTCCCTCGCTCCTGCACCTATCAAATCTGAAAACTGCCAGTCAAACCGACAAATTTGTTGAAAATGGCGGGGGGTGAGGTGGGAGGAAGGATGGCGGAGGAAGAACAACATGAGGAGGGAGGGAGAGAATGAGGAGAGGAGGAGAAGAGGAGAGGAGGAGAGGAGGAGAGGAGATGTAGAGAGGGAGAGGGGAAGGGACAGCAGAGGGTCTCAGAAGAAGTGGATGAGGCCAGCAGAGACAAGGGATAGGGGCATGACATGGGATAAGAGATGCAAGGGATAGGTGGGGAAGAGGTTGAAATGATGTAAGAGCTTCAGAGTGGCGCTGATGCTACAAGTTGATGTAGTAGGAAGAGGAGGAGAAGCAGGAGCAGGAGCAGGAGCAGGAGCAGAGGCAGGAGCAGAGGCAGGAGCAGGAGCAGGAGCAGGAGCAGAAGCAGGAGGAGAAGCAGGAGCAGGAGCAGGAGTTGCATTACGGTCAGCAGCAGCAGCATTAGGACTGAAGCATGGAGGCAGCAGGGCCAAGAGATCTTCTCTTAAGCGTCTCCTCATGGAGACTGGCGGGGGTCACTGAGAGACTTTACGGGAGAGCTCAGAGCCGAGCTGCAGGTGAGAGGGGGAGAGGAGGAGGAGGAGGAGGAGGAGGAGAAGTACGGGAAGGAGTACGGGAAGGAGGAGGAGGAGGAGGAGGAGGAGGAGGAGGAGGAGGAGGAGGAGGAGGAGGAGGAGGAGGG
>NW_005434130.1:0-3854 GCF_000315625.1 Guillardia theta CCMP2712
TCTCTTCTCTCAACCCTCCTCTTTCAACAGGATTTTTCTTGCTTCAAAATTCTTAGCATTCCTTCAAAATGGCTCATCCTCCTCTCCTCACTCTTCGAACCTCCTCCGTCCGCGCGCGCCGCCTCGAGCGCCTTCAGCTCACTGTCACTTCACTCGGACACATCAGCATCAGCATCAGCATCAGCATCAGCATCAGCATCAGCATCAGCATCAGCAGCAGCAGCAGCAGCAGCAGCAGCAGCAGCAGCAGCAGATCAGCAGCAGCAGCAGCAGCAGCAGCAGCAGCAGCAGCAGCAGATCAGCAGCAGCTCTCACCGTAGCGTATGCCCTGTGCTCCCGGCCCTCCTCGCCCCACGTGCGGGCCTGCGGCAATGTCAGATCATACCACACCCCTTCGCCCATACCTGGCATACCCGCAGACCCTGCTCCTGCTCCTGCTCCTGCTAGTACTCCTCCTTCTCCTGCTCTCGCTCCACCGTCCTGTCTGTCCAGCGGTCTAGCGGGGGTGACCGTGCTTCGGACACGAGGACGGGAGCTCCCACGGGCAGCCATGGAGCGCTGGTTGTACCCGTCGATCGGACCAGCAGGGTGAAGAGCTCCGACATAGCTGGGGGGCTCCTGGAAGTGCATGGGGTCAGCCCCCAGCTGGTGAGGAGCTGTTGGGCCACCAGCCACGGCCTTCATCCTCATGAGACCCCGAGTTGCTTCCTGATGATCTACCGCCACCTGCTGCGGCTGATATGGCAGCCCTTGCTGGAAGTGCTGCTGCTGCTGAAAGTGCTGCTGCTGGTGCTGCTGCTGTAGCTGCTGGTGCTGCAGCTGGTGTAGCTGTTGCATCTGGTGCTGCTGCTGGTAGTGCTGTGGCTGCTGGTAGTGCTGCTGAACTTGCGGGTGCTGTTGGTAGATCTGACGAGTCTGATTCTGAGGGTGGTTCTGGAATGCACCTTGTTGATACCCAAGGTGCTGCTGGGAATGCTGCTGGACATTCTGCTGAAAGTGCAGCTGGTGCTGGTGCTGGTGCTGGTGCTGGTGTGAATGGTGCTGCTGCTGTTGATGCTGCTGCTGCTGCTGCTGCTGCTGCTGCTGCTGATAGTGTTGCTGCTTAGGGTGATGTTGGGCGTTGCTTTGATTTTCCCGCCTCTGCCTCTGCATCTGCTGCGAATTAATATTCATCATGTGCTGCTGTTGCTGTTGCTGTTGCTGTTGCTGTTGCTGCTTGTGGTGCAGTTGTTGAAGTTGCTGTTGACGGAGCTGCTGCTGCTGCTGCTGCTGCTGCTGCTGCTGCTGCTGAGCGCGCTGCTGTTGTTGAAAGCTCATGTACTGCTGCTGGTGCTGTCTAGAAGATGCTGCGAAACCGGACCTGGCAGTCTCGGCCTGACCTCGCTGCTCACCTTGACTTGGATGCCTTGGCTGAGGACGGGCTGACCTGTTCCCCTCAGGTACCGGGGGACCCCTCCTCACCTGAGGAGAGGCAAACTTTCCTCGACCTCTCGTCACTGCAGCAGCAGCGGCGGCGGCGAGAGCGTCAGTGTCGTGGTCAGGTAAGAGCTCCGCTCCCTTGGGGGTCTTGTGACATAACCTGCGCGCACGTCAGCGGCTTCATCAAGAGGAGGAGAGTGTCAACTCACTTGCGGAAGTCTCCCGTCCGACTCATCACCTCGTGGGCCCGGAGGAACTCAACTTTGACTGTCTTGACGGATCGATCGGTCAGGGATCGCGCGACGTTGTCCTTAGGGTCGAACGGATCTTCGATGCACATGTGCGGGGGATGTTTGTGCTTGAACTGAGACTTGTCCGCATCCTTCAAGTTTCCCTCGCGCACACAGACGCAGTGCTTGTCAAGATCGAGCTTCACAGCAATGAAGTGCAAGAACTGAACAAGGAGCTGCTCCACCGAGCTGGTGTTGGCCTCACCATACCCGACCAGATGGGCGATGTCGTCATGATCGGGTCCATTACAGCCGTGGTAACGGATTTCCAGGTTGTCAACCACAGCGACTGGCTCTGGGATCTCGTACCGGTTGCCCTTGAACTCGATCACTGCACTCTGAAGGTTGGGGAAGACTGGGGGCGAGCAGACCTGGAGGAACTGGATGATCAGCAGCGTGTACCCGAAGGAGTTGAGAGTGTGAGCAGCCGCATCATTGATCGCCCTCGCCTTCGCCCAGGTCTTGACAAGCGCCACGAGCTTCTGGAAGCGACTGTCGATCTTGACGTAGGAGCGAAGCAAAGCATCCTTGTACAGGCTGAGGTCGTTCTGCATCGAGATGTCGCAGTGGACGCCCGACGTCTGGTCTGAGATCTTCACGATCGGAACTCTCGAGTGGATCACGGCCCAGACCGAGAGGTTCTTGGAGTTCTCCCGTCGAAGTTTCTTGCTGAATTCCAGGAGGATGGTCTTCTTGTCGATGACCTGGCCAGGCTCTTCGTCGTCGTCATCCACGTGGCCGTCATGATCTACGATAACGTCATCGTCGTTGTCGTCTGCTTCCTGCTCTCCATCACTACGATTGTTCTCCATCGCAGGTGTGCCGTTCCCCTCGGTGCTCTCGGGCCCTCCTTCCTCTTTGGTCTTGTTGGGGCACTGCTCCGCCGTGTGCCCGCTGGCCTTGCATCGGCTGCAAACAGGCTTGTCCGATCCCTTCCTGGGCTTCAGCATGTACTCATGCGGGATTTCTCCGTGGATTCTCAGTGTCAAGTCCATGTCGGAGTTGGGAGTGTCAAGATTGGCTGAGATGGAGCCGAACTTGAGAAGTTCAACAGGCCCGAAGTTCTTCTTCTTGAAGAACGACTGGGCGAACTCTGACAGGAAGGACAGCACTCGGTTCCTGTCCTCCTTCACACCGGGCGGCACCGCCAGCCTCTGTAGGTAAGGCTTGATCGTCTGCCGCAAGACCTCCAAGTTCGGCTCTGAAACAGTCTCACCGGTAGACCAGACCGGCGGATCCTCAAACGACGGCTGGAAGTTCTTCTCCCACTCGTACACCTTGACCAGCATGTCGAGGACCGGCAGGATGGGCTTGTCTCCGAACGGCTCACTCTGCAGGAGAAGCATGCCCAGCGCATCTCGCAGCAGCTTGCTGATCTGTTGGCACTCAAGACAGAGCTCCACAGCCACCTTCTCGTCGAGAGCGGCACTCTGCCCTCCGTCCTGGTCCTCTTTCGCTGAACCATCGTCATGCTCGCGCTCAAGTCCTGCCTTGATCATCTGAGCAATCTTCTCCTCGATCGTCGGCTCTGCCTGCACAAAGAAGGCCTTGATGTGCTCGAACAACTTCCTTGTGTTGACAGCCTGCTTGGAACCCTCCTCGCGGCGCATCGTCTCAACGAGCATACTGCGGGTTCGTTCGAACATTGAGACCTCCTTTGCCTTGGGCTTCTGAGCAGAGCTATTAGGATCCGGTCTCTTAGCTGGCGACTCCTTGAGCAGCGAGAGTTTCACAGTAGCCTTCCCGTCCTCGTCCACAGTGATCTTTACCTCTGCTAACTTGCCCGAGGCTGCAGAGACTGACAGGCTTGAAGCCTCGCCATCGTTAAGCTGGCGGGCCATGTCCTCTCCTCTCCCTTTCCTTCCTTTTGTGGGGGCTACAGCCCTTTGCTCGCTCTGTTCGTTCCTCCCCGGTGGATGTTGAAATTTACCCCGTCCCCCTCGGAATCCCCCCCTCCCTCTCTTGACCTGATCTGAAACATTCTTAGGTGCTTGCATGACGATTCTGCTTGACACCCTTGGATTTCTAGTCGTCGATTGATCCTGGCTGACCAGATCTCCAGCTTTCCTCTCCCCTTCAGCTTTGTTCACACCACCTTTCACCTACGGTTGATTGCTTGTCCACCACAGCCACCTCGTTTCTTCT
>NW_005434129.1:0-1701 GCF_000315625.1 Guillardia theta CCMP2712
GAGCGAGGGAGTGTGAGAGCGGGCTGGCGGTCTGCGGGTCCATGTCAGCGCACCAGCGCCAAGGCGGCGATGGCGTCGATACACCAACTGTACAGTATGAACGATGAGGGTACGCACGGGAGAGCGTGCAGAGCGAGAGGGCAGGCAGCGGATCTCGCGTGGGCGGCGCTTTGCGAGGGCTGGGTGCCGCTGGGTGCCCGAGCTGCCTTGCGAGAGCTGGTCTGGATTCGTCCTAGACGACGCTCGCAGAGCGCGGCGCTCTAGGCTGGAGACTGGCTTGCCTACGCGGGGAGGTCAGAAGGGCCTGATGCGGAGGTGACGTGGTCTGATAGGGCTCTAGTGTCGCTGCAGCCTTGGGACCGGCCTGGGCATGCAAGATGAGCCTCCAACGAGGTCGAGCGTGCGGCGGGGACCTAATACTACCGAAGTAGGCTTTGATGAGAATGAAACTAGAGATACAAGGCGGTGGTCGTAGCATTGTTGCGATGTTGCATGCGCATGACGGGCATGTCTTGTGTGTGAGCGAGTATCATGATGTGAGGCTGAGCGGCTGGTAGGACGTGCGTAGCAGCAGGGGACTCTCACGTCTCACACTGCAGACTCGGAGCTTCGAGGTCAAGGAGGTCAGATAGCCGCTACCCTTATCCAGAGCAGGTCACGAGTCACAACTGCTCGTGAGCGCGCCTCAGGACAGAAGTTGACAAGCCGGAGCGCGGGAAACTTAACCGCAGCAGCTGTTAAAAAACAAGCACTGCCGATCCGAAGAACCAAGTCCGACAATCAGCAGATGTGAACCGACTCGGAATCATCTTCCTTTTTTTGCCGCAGAAAGTGAACATCTTGTAGTAAAGCTGTATTTTGATACACCGGTGCCCGCCCGTACAAGCTGCGCGGGTAGGGGTACTCGATGCTACGGGTGATTTCATCACCTGCATAGGGGGTAGGGGGTAGTCGACCACCAGCCAGGCCTCCGAAACTCGCGTGACTGCTTCCCCATTTCGGGGAGTAGTAGGGTGCGTTAAAAAGAAACCCTCCCGGGCACTGACATCCTCTGAATGCTTCCCTGCTGCCTCCCACGTGCTCCCTCCTCCTCCGAGCTCGCTGCCGCTATGCTTCCGGAGCCGGAGGACGACGACCTGCTCCGACTGTCCTATCACCGATGGCCTCTCGATGCTTGGGACCTGATCGGCACTCCTTCCGAGTCCGAGGAGGCTCCTCACACGCCCTCGTCGCCGGCGAGCTCGGGGCCCGAGGCGAGCAGCCTGAGCCTGAGATGGTCGGACAAGGAGTGGGGAGGGGGCGGAGAGGAGTTTGAGAGCTGCTGCTGGCTGGAGCCGCTGGAGCCGTCAGCGGCCGAGCCGGATCGGGGAGGGGGAGCGGAGGAAGCCCCGGGGCTTGTCGCCGCCCTCACGGACTTGGACGGCCTTGTCGGGCCCCGCAAGAGGCGAGCCTGGACGGAGGAGGAGCGGGGAGCGCACAGCAAGGCTTGTCACGGCAAGTCCAAGCTGTCGCTCATGCAGAAGCTGGAGATCATCGAGCTCTACGAGACCACGACATGGATGAGCCAGACGGAGATCGCGGCGATCTTCGGCCGGAGCCGGTCGGCGATCTCCAAGATCCTGAGGCCGGAGAGCGTGCGGAAGCTGAAGCAGGCGACGGCGCAGAGGGGCGGGGTAGACGTGAGGCGGACCAGGCTGACAT
>NW_005434129.1:2011-4130 GCF_000315625.1 Guillardia theta CCMP2712
GGGCCTGATGCGGAGGTGACGTGGTCTGATAGGGCTCTAGTGTCGCTGCAGCCTTGGGACCGGCCTGGGCATGCAAGATGAGCCTCCAACGAGGTCGAGCGTGCGGCGGGGACCTAATACTACCGAAGTAGGCTTTGATGAGAATGAAACTAGAGATACAAGGCGTTGGACGTAGCATTGTTTCGATGTTGCATGCGCATGACGGGCATGTCTTGTGTGTGGGCGAGTATCATGATGTGAGCCTGAGCGGCTGCTAGGACGTGCGTAGCAGCAGGGGACTCTCACGTCTCACACTGCAGACTCGGAGCTTCGAGGTCAAGGAGGTCAGATAGCCGCTACCCTTATCCAGAGCAGGTCACGAGTCACAACTGCTCGTGAGCGCGCCTCAGGACAGAAGTTGACAAGCCGGAGCGCGGGAAACTTAACCGCAGCAGCTGTTGAAAAACAAGCACTGCCGATCCGAAGAACCAAGTCCGACAATCAGCAGATGTGAACCGACTCGGAATCATCTTCCTTTTTTTGCCGCAGAAAGTGAACATCTTGTAGTAAAGCTGTATTTTGATACACCGGTGCCCGCCCGTACAAGCTGCGCGGGTAGGGGTACTCGATGCTACGGGTGATTTCATCACCTGCATAGGGGGTAGGGGGTAGTCGACCACCAGCCAGGCCTCCGAAACTCGCGTGACTGCTTCCCCATGTCGGGGAGTAGTAGGGTGCGTTAAAAAGAAACCCTCCCGGGCACTGACATCCTCTGAATGCTTCCCTGCTGCCTCCCACGTGCTCCCTCCTCCTCCGAGCTCGCTGCCGCTCTGCTTCCGGAGCCGGAGGACGACGACCTGCTCCGACTGTCCTATCACCGATGGCCTCTCGATGCTTGGGACCTGATCGGCACTCCTTCCGCGTCCGAGGAGGCTCCTCACACGCCCTCGTCGCCGGCGAGCTCGGGGCCCGAGGCGAGCAGCCTGAGCCTGAGATGGTCGGACAAGGAGTGGGGAGGGGGCGGAGAGGAGTTTGAGAGCTGCTGCTGGCTGGAGCCGCTGGAGCCGTCAGCGGCCGAGCCGGATCGGGGAGGGGGAGCGGAGGAAGCCCCGGGGCTGTCGCCGCCCTCACGGACTTGGACGGCCTTGTCGGGCCCCGCAAGAGGCGAGCCTGGACGGAGGAGGAGCGGGGAGCGCACAGCAAGGCTTGTCACGGCAAGTCCAAGCTGTCGCTCATGCAGAAGCTGGAGATCATCGAGCTCTACGAGACCACGACATGGATGAGCCAGACGGAGATCGCGGCGATCTTCGGCCGGAGCCGGTCGGCGATCTCCAAGATCCTGAGGCCGGAGAGCGTGCGGAAGCTGAAGCAGGCGACGGCGCAGAGGGGCGGGGTAGACGTGAGGCGGACCAGGCTGACATCCACCAGGAGGGAGCAGAGCGAGGGAGTGTGAGAGCGGGCTGGCGGTCTGCGGGTCCATGTCAGCGCACCAGCGCCAAGGCGGCGATGACGTCGATACACCAGCTGTACAGTATGAACGATCAGAGGGTACGCACGGGAGAGCGTGCAGAGCGAGAGGGCAGGCAGCGGATCTCGCGTGGGCGGCGCTCGGCGGCTGGGTGCCGCTGGGTGCCCGAGCTGCCTTGCGAGAGCTGGTCTGGATTCGTCCTAGACGACGCTCGCAGAGCGCGGCGCTCTAGGCTGGAGACTGGCTTGCCTACGCGGGGAGGTCAGAAGGGCCTGATGCGGAGGTGACGTGGTCTGATAGGGCTCTAGTGTCGCTGCAGCCTTGGGACCGGCCTGGGCATGCAAGATGAGCCTCCAACGAGGTCGAGCGTGCGGCGGGGACCTAATACTACCGAAGTAGGCTTTGATGAGAATGAAACTAGAGATACAAGGCGTTGGACGTAGCATTGTTTCGATGTTGCATGCGCATGACGGGCATGTCTTGTGTGTGGGCGAGTATCATGATGTGAGGCTGAGCGGCTGGTAGGACGTGCGTAGCAGCAGGGGACTCTCACGTCTCACACTGCAGACTCGGAGCTTCGAGTCAAGGAGTCAGTAGCGCACCCAGGACAAGTTGTTCTGCAAACTATCGGGTAGGAACCATTTCCTTCTTTTTTTTTTTTTTTTTTCCTTT
>NW_005434128.1:0-3811 GCF_000315625.1 Guillardia theta CCMP2712
CAATCTGTCAGCTTCTCCTCCTCCTCCTCTCCCTCCTCCTCCTCCTCCTCCTCCTCCTCCCTCCTCCCCCCCCTCCCTCCTCCTCCTCCTCCTCCTCTCCCTCCCCTGCCCCTCCTCCTCCTTCCCTCTTCCTGCTTCTCCTGCTCCCTTTCCCTCCCCTACCTCGTGAAGTCTCTTGGCAATGAAGTGGACGTCATCAGTAAACCCAAGGTGATATCCTCCCTGACAGGTCGTGAGAAACAGCAAGGATGCAGGAGACAGACAGCAGGAAGATGAAGGGTAGGACGGGGGAGGAGGAGGAGTACGGGAAGGAGGGGTGCAGAAAGGGGAAAGCACACACAGGAGTCAAGTTGTCCTCCCCACTGCATCCTCTGAACCCAATGGCAGCGACATCGAATCCTGCCATGGAGAGCGAGCGAGCTTGACGGACGGTCAGGGGAGCCAGGGAGTTCGACTCAAGGCCATGGTAGAGGAGGACGATTCCTCGGGACGCCGGCAGCTCCGACCGGAGAAAGTCGATGTCGACGAAGTCTCCGTCGGGCGTTGTCCACCGCTCGCGCTCGTAGGAGGGAGTAGGAGGAGTCGCAAACAGGGCGCCGACTATCGTGTTGACGTGCGCCTGGCGAGCCCACCAGGGGGGCCGGTAGGTGCGAGCAGGAAAGGAGCTGAGCACTTGTACCATGTCGGTGGCAGGAGAGGAAGGGATGAGGGTTGAGGGAGAAGGGGAAGACGAGGCCACCATGGCAGACAGCGAGGAAGGAGGCGGACGACGCCGAGGGCTCGCGACAGTGAAGAGAGCGCGAGTGCGAGCTGTCAGGGGGGAGGAGGCGGACTTCGAGAAAGAGATCGGGAGCTTCGACCCAAGGAGTCGAGAGGAGGAGGAAGCGAAGAGGAGAGGAGGACAGGAGGAGCAGGAGGACAGGAGGAGGAGGGAGGACGGGAGGAGCAGCAGCAGTGGCGAGGCGACCATCCCGTCGTGGACGTACAAAGCAGGAGAAAGGGGGAGGGGGCGCTCAGTACGGGTCATAATCCGGTAGAATAGAGGGGTACTTGTCATGCTAGGGTACTTTGGGACACGGGTGGTTTTGTCTAGACAGGGTGGGGTAGTCCTAAAGCTTTTAAACCCTCCCACCACCCACGTTTCCCCGCTAAATATGACCCCTGTGAAGACAACCCCCAAGAATCTCTGTTTCTTGGAGGCAGAGAGGGGGTGGGGTAGTCCTTTAGGCTTGTCAAAATGATGATGGCTGGGCTGGAAAGCAGAAGGCTAAGACGGGAGGAGGAGGAGGAGGAGGAGGAGAAGTAGAGGAGGAGGAGGAGAAGTAGAGGAGGAGGAGGGGCCGGAGAGGAGGAGGAGGAGGAGGAGCCGGAGAGGCAGAGGAGGAGGAGCCCAGGTGGCACTAGTCAGAGATGCAAAGGCTTGCATTGAGCGGCTCTCAATTGAATTGCAAGCTGATCGCTCTCTGATAAGAACATCCTGAGGAATATCACAAAGACAATCGCAAGGTGGCAACGAGAAATTGGTAGGCAACCAACACTAACACTGAATCGTCAACTAGCTCAGAACAACTTGGGTAGAACAAGAGCGCAAGCAGCGCTCATCAAGGACAAGATCATATTGGCCGCAGGAAAGCAAGGAAGAAGTTCAACCTCTCAAGGGAGGAGGCGGAGGGAGGCTGAGGAGGAGGAGGAGGGCTAAGGAAGGGGAGGAGGATAACGCAGCAAGATGAAGGGCAAACAGCGTCGTTCGGCTCGTGACTTCAACCCGATGCATTCGGTGCAGCTGCCAACTCCCTCGCCGATGCATTCTGCCTCTCTTCCTCTGTCCTCCTCCTCGTCGCTGCTGCCCACCAGGCAGAGGTTCGAGGACGCGACCTCCGCCTTCGACAAGGTCAAGGCCAAGAGGATCGCAGCTCCCCTGGCAGCTCCGCGGCTGCTGGAGGTGGGAGACGAGAGGTCGCTGAGAAGGACGTTGAAGGGAGGGAACGTCGAGCAGCTGCTGGAGCTCTTCAGACAGGACGAGGAGGCGGCGAGGAGGATGCTGGTGGGCGAGCAGCTGCCTCTGCACGTGGTGGTGGAGTTCCACGGGGGGACTCGGGGAGAGGAGATAATCAGCCACGTGCTGAAGGCGAACTGGGAGGCAGCTGGGCACAAGGACGCGTTGGGGCGCCTTCCTCTCCATCTCTTGTGCCGCTCTCAGAGCCCCTCCGTCAGCTCCCTCCGCCTCCTCCTGCGAGCGAACCAGGAGGGAGTGAGGGAGGAGGACGAGGACGGTATGAACCCTCTCCATCACCTTATGCTCTGCTCCGGCGATCAGCAGTGTGCTCAGGTTCTGCTGGAGGCGTACCCAGAAGCTGCGAGGGTCAGGGCGACAGGGGAGCTCCACAGGGGAGCGCTCCCTCTCCACCTCCTCTGCCGCTACCATGGCGACTGCAGCGACACCGTCATCCTCCTCCTCCGATCTTTCCCCGACGCCTGCTCCTCGCCCTGCCTGTCCATCTCCGGCTTCCTCCCCGTCCATATCCTGTCGCAGTTCCAGGGAGATGCGCGCGAGTCCATGGCGGCGGTGGTGGACGCGTACGAGCAGGGGCTGCTCTCTCGCAGCAGGAACGGAAAGCTCCCGCTGCACCTCCTCGCTGAGTTCTTCCCGGGAGCAGAAGCAACGATGGACCTCCTGTGCTCGAAGTGCCGCAAGGCCTGCTTGTCCCCGACAACGGCGGGAGGACGCCCTTGCATCTGCTCGCGTCTCACTACCGGGCTGAGGACTGGGCCAAGGTCGCTGGGTCCCTGCGGTCGCTGCTGGTGTGGGGGGAGAGTGCCCTGCTGCTGCAGGACGAGGACGGAAACACTCCTGCCCACCTCGCCGCTCAGTTCTGCCCGCAGCCTGACCTGCTCCTTGCCGACATGATGCAGCGAGGCGCTCGGGCGGCTGGGATGCTCAACGAGGACGGTCGGAGCCTCCTGCACTGCCTGATGCTGAACCCGGAAGCTCCGATGTCCTCCTTCTTCCACCTTCTCAGCCTCTCCGAGAAAGCTCTGCTCCTCCCCGACGCTGACGGCAACCTCCCCCTCCACCTCCTTTGCGAGCACAACGGGGACAACGAGGAGCTGCTCAAGGCTGTGCTGGCAGCGGGCAAGGAGGAGGCGAGCGTGCCGAACAAGGAGGGCAAGCTTCCTCTCCACCTACTCGCCTCCTCCTATGGCACCGACGAGTATCTGCCGAGCTTGACAGCCCTCCTGTCCTCCTGCCCGGAAGCTGCTGAGGTTCCGGACACGCGGGGGAAGCTGCCGGCAGACCTGCTCGCTCCTCCTCGCTTCGACTTGCGCAACGAGGAGTTCAGGAGGCTACTGGAGGAGGCGGTAGCGGTGAAGATCCGGGTGAAGGAGGAGGAGGAGGCGAATCTTTCGCGCTTCTCCTTCTCCTTCATGGCCGAGCATGAGCGAGGAGTTCGGAGCGCGTCCATGGCTGACCCGGAGCTGCTGAGGCAGGCGAGGCGCTGCAATGAAGGTGACAAAAATTCTGATGAGGAGGTGAGACATGCTGCTGCTACTTCTAGCTCCTCCTCCTCTCCTTCACCTCCTTCCTCCCCTTCCTCCCCTTCCTCCCCTTCCTCTCCTTCCTTTCTCCCTCCTCCTTGGATCTAAACTCATGCTCCTGCTCCCAGAGAGAGGAGGACGTGCTTCGAACCTTGAGGAGGAGCAAGCCGCTGCGAGGGGCCAGGGAGGCTTCTCGTCGCGCCGTGGATGCGCAGCCACGAGGCCGACCGGAGCAAAGCAGGAGGGAGGAAGAGAACACAAGGACAGTAGTTCG
>NW_005434127.1:0-3788 GCF_000315625.1 Guillardia theta CCMP2712
TCTTCTCCTTCTCCTTCATCGACCTGAGAGGAGCGCGAGCTGGAGGTGAGCCGAAGGTGACTGATGTCCTCGAGGTCCTCTCTCGCCTCCTTCACCTCTCAGCTCCAGCTGTACCATCTCTCAGCTTCTCCTGCTTCTCCTCCACCTGCCCGTCTCCCGGCTGACGCCTGGCTGTCTGCCCCATGTCACCCACCAAGTTCGCGTCTCAGTCTTGCGGCACAGCATCACTCGCTTCAAGTCTCAAAGATAAGAGAGGAACTTGAACAAGGAGAGACAAGCTTGCCCGCCGGCTTTTGATCACCAAAAGATGATACTTGAACCGTAAAGATCTTGTAACCAGAGATTGCTGTCGCGAGGGTGGAACATCCGTTTCAAGGCATTTGAAGAGGTTGTGCAGTCTTATCTTGCTCACCGATGCACAAGTGAGCTTGCTCACCGATGCACAAGTGAGCTTGCTCACCGATGCACAAGTGAGCTTGCTCACCGATGCACAAGTGAGCTTGCTCACCGATGCACAAGTGAGCTTGCTCACCGATGCACAAGTGAGCTTGCTCACCGATGCACAAGTGAGCTTGCTCACCGATGCACAAGTGAGCTTGCTCACCGATGCACAAGTGAGCTTGCTCACCGATGCACAAGTGAGCTTGCTCACCGATGCACAAGTGAGCTTGCTCACCGATGCACAAGTGAGCTTGCTCACCGATCCACAAGTAGCTCCGGCAGTCTCTCATGTGTAAGGCTAGCCACCAGTAGCTCTGTGACATCAACACGTCCCTCGATCGCAGTCTCCTGGGAGTTGCTGATTTGATCCTACTCAAAGCTGACGATCAAGAGACTTGAAATAACAGTCAGACTCGGAATCGACTAGTACCTCCCAGTGTTTTCCGGCAACTTCATGTCCGGTCCGCAGTGTAGCTGATATCCGACCGACCAATCTGGCTGGGGAGAGGCTTGTTGTTCCTAGAGTGCATCCGAAGATCGATCAAACAGATTGTGGCTGGGATACTAGTGATAGGGCTGACTTGAAACAACTTGCGGCTAGAGAGAGAGCCTGATTGAAGAGAAGAGTCATCCGAATGTGTGTAACGAGACTTGATGGGATTGCACGAGTTTGCAGCAGAAACGAAAAAAACACCAACAAACAGAAACTGCAGAAAACATCATGACTGACCAGACATGAGATCAACATGGTTGGCATGTATACGAGGCTTGAGACTCCTGGGTCATGACGGATCGAAATCAAGCTTGTTGCAAGTGGACCGACGTTGTGTGACGCACGGAAGTCTCGAGTCTGATTTTGAAAGCAGACCCGAGAATTTCAAAGTCTTTGAGACTTTTTGAAGCTCATTCCAGTGTCACACAACTCCGCAAGCTCCGAGCGACTGTGTGCAAGAGCCGCCGCTTCGTAAACAGTCCTCCGAGTGTACCGGCAGACACTCGCCAACCTACTTGGCTCAACGCCGAGGACCGAGCTCAGGAGTACCCGTAGTCAGGTCAGACTGTTAGGCTAGATAGCACCCGGGTGTGTAGACAGGTCATAGGCTGCTAGGATGTCTCGCGAGGTCTTCTCTGGCAAGGGATCGGGTGAGACCGGGTTACCCCTTTAATGAAAGTTGGCGTGTATGGACTATGGGTGGAGGGGGTGGCATTCGGCCCTGTTGGTGCGTGACCGGGTTGGTGCTGGAGGAATGGGATCTGGCCTTGTGCTGACCGCTGACGTGGCTATCAAAGACCACCATCAGAAGCATGACGATTGAGTCACTCTCTTTCCTGTCTCATGGACGCGATTCCAACCCCCCCGATGTGGTTCATCCATCCTCCCGTTGGACAAGACAAGGTCTCCAACCTCTTCCTCGTGAATGCCGGTTTTCGCTGCCTCCATCGTTTCCTAGTATTTTATTGAGGCGGGTTTGTTGGCTCTATCCTCCCCCTCCTTTGTTTGCTCCGGTTTGTCCTTCTTTTTCAGTCAATAAATTGAATGATCACTTGCTTTCCCTTCTCTCCTCCCATGCATCTCTCCCTCGCACCCATCACGCCATCTTGCTCTAGAGTCACTTTGCTCGGACTCTTGTTTGTCTTGGCAACACCTTCTTCCATCTTGCTCTAGAGTCACTTTGATCGGACTCTTGTTTGTCTTGGCAACACCTTCTTCCACTCTTCCGTGTGAGACGCTGTCATCGGTTACCTGACGCCGCGCGTCGACCCGAGACGAAGAGACAAGTTGGTTCGTGCCGAGCATCGTTTGTCCCAAGAGTCATCGTGTGCTGATCAGAGGATCTCAGCTGCTCCCGGCTCTGATCTCATTACTGCTCCTTGGGTCACTGAGCACTCGCTCACACAATGTATAACTCAAGATCTTGAATGTTTGATCGATCAGAGTTCGTTTCACTCTACTGCGTCTCACAACATTCAGTAACGAGGAGAACAGTCACATAGGCTAGTGTAGCCGTTCTCTTTGGTTGCCGGGTCAGTTAACCCCACGTCTCTTGGTACTAACTTTAGTCTATTTCAAACCTAAATTCAGTTGAGTCAAGAAGGAAAAGTCAGGTGGGCAATTTAGTCAAATGAGTCAAATGATTACGAGGGGACGATGAGGCGGAGGAGCTGAGAGGATGTGGTCATGAAGCTGGCCGGGCTGTAGTGACGTCTAGTCATCATGGGTGGAAATGAAGCTTGTTGCTAGCCGGGGATCACCCGAGCGCTCTTAGACGCATGACCGTGACCGTCACGAGCCGCAGCCGCGAAGTTGGTGAAGCATCCAGCTCACAACCCTTGGTCTTGACCCCTCGGGCCCAGGTCTGCTCCGAGGCCCTCGCCAGCTGACTCCTTCATTTAAGGGTGGATCAGCGAGCTCAGGAGTACCGGTAGTCAGCGGAGACTGTCAGAGCTCGCTGTACCGTCACGTTGTCTTACGGTCCGATCTTCAGCCTCCGGGCCGAGGCTCCGGTACGGTCACTGAGCCTCAGATCGCAGTAGATGACTTTAGTCAACCCTAACGGTTTTCATCGGCAGCAGTCCGCCTCGGATCCGTTGCTCCAATTAGCGTCCACCCCTTACGCTGACTAGCGGAAACCTGGAGCTTCTGGGGGTGGGGTAGGGCAGTGCAAAATACATCAACAGGTAGGGTAGGCTGGTGTCGCTCACCCGTACCTGACACCCGGAAACCATGGTATTGAAGAGGGTGGTATACGACTAGGGTAGGGCTCCATGTAAAGGGGTGGTCGGGAGGAGAGAGGGAGAGAGGATGGAAGGAGCTTGAGGGAGGGTGACGACAAGCTTGTCTTGTAGCTAGAGTGTGAGAGATGTCTTGTAGCTGCTGCAGAGAGAAGGAGAAGAGGAGAAGAGGAGAGGAGAGGAGGAGAAGATAGAAGAGGATAGGATAGAAGAGGAGAGAATAGGAGAGGAGAACAGAGGAGAGAAGTTTAGTGAAATAAAGAGGAGAGGAGGGGAGGAGCGAAAAGGAGAGGAGATGATAAAAGAGGAGAGGAGAGGAGAGGAGAGGAGAAGAGAGGAGAGGAGAGGAGAGGAGAGAAGTTTAATGAAATAGAGAGGAAAGGCGACAAGAGAAGCGAAGAGAAGAGAAGTTTGGTGAAATCAAAAGAAGAATAGGTGAGAATAGGAGAAGAGAGGAGAGCAAAGCAGAAGAGGGAAGGGAAAGGAAGGGAAGAGAACAGAAGAGAAGTTAAGGGAAACAAAAGAAGTGGAGAGAAGAGAACAAAGGAGTGAAGAGAAGAGAAAAATGGAGAGGAGAGAAGAGGAGAGGAGATGAATCGGACATTCATGGGGGA
>NW_005434126.1:0-3778 GCF_000315625.1 Guillardia theta CCMP2712
CATGATCAGAGGAAGACAGTAGAGGTTGATTCATGATCAGAGGAAGACAGTAGAGGTTGGTTCATGATCAGAGGAAGACAGTAGAGGTTGGTTCATGATCAGAAGAGGACAGTAGAGGTTGGTTCATGATCAGAGGAAGACAGTAGAGGTTGATTCATGAGCAGAGGAAGACAGTAGAGGTTGGTTCATGATCAGAGGAAGACAGTAGAGGTTGATCCATGATCAGAGGAAGACAGTAGAGGTTGGTTCATGATCAGAGGAAGACAGTAGAGGTTGGTGCATGATCAGAGGAAGACAGTAGAGGTTGGTGCATGATCAGAGGAAGACAGTAGAGGTTGGTTCATGATCAGAGGAAGACAGTACGAGCACTTACGCTAGTAAAGAGGAAGACAGTAGAGGTTGGTTCATGATCAGAGGAAGACAGTAGAGGTTGGTTCATGAGCAGAGGAAGACAGTAGAGGTTGATCCATGATCAGAGGAAGACAGTAGAGGTTGATTCATGATCAGAGGAAGACAGTAGAGGTTGGTTCATGATCAGAGGAAGACAGTAGAGGTTGGTTCATGATCAGAGGAAGACAGTAGAGGTTGGTTCATGATCAGAGGAAGACAGTAGAGGTTGATCCATGATCAGAGGAAGACAGTAGAGGTTGGTTCATGATCAGAGGAAGACAGTAGAGATTGATTTCATGATCAGAAGAAGACAGTACTAAAGATCATCTACTGTCTTGGATCTTGTTGAGCTGACGCATGTGCGCCAGCCGCATGCACCGTCGGGTCGCTGAAGGAGCGCCTGGAGACCTCGGAGTGGCATGAAGTTGTCGGAGATCGTCGCTGTCGCGGTGATCGGGCTCTTGCTGTGGGTAGTTTGGCGAACGATGAGGTGAGGAGAGAAGGAGAGAGAGAGATGATGAGGTGAGGAGAGGAGGAGAGAGAGAGAGATGATAGCTTCTTCAGGAACAATCGGGAGGTGATGGAGATGGATCAGCGCTTTCGTTACGACACCGTATCCGATATGATGAAGACTGACTCACAGTTGGATGACCTTGATTTCTGACGACTCGGCTGCCTCTCCCCTCTTCCCTTTCAGTTCATCTTCATGCCCCTCTACAGATCTCCTCCTGTCCTGACACTGCTTCCCGCATTCTTCTCTCCATGAATTTTCCTCTTCAAAGATCTTGAAGCTTTACTAGAAGCTTGTAAGAATGGAAAGAATAAAAGAAAATCAATCCCGTGGCTCGGAAAAGAGTGACGAGTGAGTCATGATGATTCCGATCATCAACATACAGCACAAGAGCGTGATCCTGTTCCTCTCCTCGTCAGCGCATCTCGGCAAGGACAGTCAAGGCAGCAGCTCACCATAGCCGAGGGTCTGAGGAAGAAGGTTTCGTCTCCTCGTGCTCCTCAGTGGGGCTGCTGGCAGGCTCGGAGTGCCGATGATCATGGTGATGGTCAGTCTTGGCGGGGGTAGCTCGCTCGCTCGGCTGCTTCTCGTCTTGTATCTGTTTCTTGTGTCAAGGATGCGCGTTACACGGGTAAGTCTCACCGGCGACACCTGCTTGGTCGCGTGCTCGCCGACGTCTATGGCTTTGCATGTCGTGCATGGGTTGCGGTAGGGCTTCGGCTTGGGAAGAGTAACAGGCGGAGGAGGCTTGAAGCGACTGAAGGCGTGACGTGGCACGTTAGACAACAAGGCAGGACGGGAGGAGGAAGACCTGTCAGCTGAGGGCTGCAGGGTGCTCGACGGGGCATGAGAGTTGAGGTCTGGTATGAGAGGCACCTGCGCTATCTTTCCCTGCTTGTACTGCCACGAGGCGTCAGGTGAGGGGAGGGAGGAGGCGAGTCAGCCACCTGCTGCTGGTAGTATTGCTTCACCTTCGCTTCCCAGTGCATCGCGTTGTTGCTGGCCTGAGGCACGTCAGAAATGCTACCCCCTCCTGCCTCCCTCACCTGTTCCGCAGCCTGGGCAGCATCCGGATGACTCTGCTGGGTAGAAGCAGCAGAGAGGCTCGGAAGAAGGTCAGCTGCTGGCCAGTAAGCGGAGAGACATGAATCCACTGGTAGCCTAGCGTTACCGTGCGGAGAGTGTTGGAACGCGAGGACGCAGAGGAAGAGGAGAAGAGAGGAGGTCTGCAGCCATCGCCAGTCACTCATCGCCTCCTCTGAGCTCAAGGTCTGCATTACCAGCATCGTCGCAGTCCGCAACCCCCGCGCAAAAGTGTCGCGGGGTTGCATGGCCGTTTGACGGCTCATGGGCCGAGTTGCTGGAGGATGAAACGAGGACCAGCAGGAGAAGTGCTTCTCAGCTGCTACCTCAGCTGCTACCTCAGCTCGTGCACTCTCCTCCCACTGCCATCCCTCCTTGGCTCGAGCGAGTTCAAGAGCCTGCTGTCCGCTCGACTGATGGGTTGATACGGTGATGGCGCGAGCGGAGGAGTCGGTGAGAGTCGGGACGACGTGATTGATGACGACGTGACTGACGACGACGTGACTGGGCTCGTCCGAGAGATGCTGGCGGGTCATGCCCTTGGGATCCAACTGGGCTCACGCTTACCTCCTACACTTACTCGGGTTTCATGGGCTGCAAACCTTGAGGTCTTCATCAAACTTGCGGCGACTGCATCTGGGAGAGGGTTGCCCAGACGGCATGCTCATCGCTTCTTACTCGTCTCCTCCCTTCCTCTCTCATGGTCAGCGCCTTTCCTCTCCCTTCCATGTTGCTGCCATCGACAGTAGCAACGCTATTTTGGGTGGTGATCCGTTGCAGACGGTTACGCCAGTATCCGGACGGTGCCGATGGCTAGGGCAGCAAATCAGGTCTATGAAGTTAGTCATAAAGAATTTCGCTGCCTTCAGCAGTTCTAGAACAGCGGAGGCATGCTCAGCCCGTGCGCCTGACGAGGAAGAGGAAGAGGAAGAGGAAGAGGAAGAGGAAGAGGAGGAAGTGGTTGTCTACGTTAGCAGCTCGGTCTGGTTCTCGTCTTCCCTTGAGGACATCTTTCGGCATCTTCCATGCCCCTCCCACGCGGTTCCGCAGACTTTCTTCTGCTCTTCATTCAATCCGTTCAATGCCTTCACGTCGCTCAGGGGTGGCAGCGACACCCTGCTCCTCCTCTGGTGCACAGGAGCCTATCCTCCTGCATGACCCCCTTTCCTTCCCTCGCACTCAGAGGAGGGCAATGGATGCGAGGCAAGGACGAGGGGCTAGGGACGGGGAAGAACGAAACCAAGGTCAAGGAGGCTGTAGTGCAGCTGACGACGCGGCTGTTCAGCCCCAAGGGCTCGAGCAAGGAGGACTTCTACCAGGTGCCCAGTGACTGCTGTTGACTGGCATGAACATGGCGGCAGATCCTTGGAGTGAGCAGGGGAGCGACGGCAAAGGAGATCAGAGTAGGATACTACAAGGTCGCCAAGGAATGTCACCCCGACAAGAACAAGGAGGATCCGCAGGCAGAGGCGAAGTTCAAGCTCATCTCTGAAGCCTACGAGGTAGAGGAAAGGAGGAAAGCGAGGAGAGGAAGGAGGGGGAAGGGGAGGGGGGAGGAGGCGGAGGTAGAGGCGGCGGCCGCGGATGATGATGATGATGATGATGATGTTGTTGTTGTTGTTGTTGTTGTTGTTGTTGTTGTTGTTGTTGTTGTTGTTGTTGTTGTTGTTGTTGGTGGTGGTCGGTGCTGATGGTGGTACTGGTGGTTAGGAGGAGGAGGAGGAGGAGGGAGGAGGAGGAGCAGGCTTGGGGGTATGGCAGTGGTATGGAGCGTGAGAGCGTCGGCAGGTGCTG
>NW_005434125.1:0-3771 GCF_000315625.1 Guillardia theta CCMP2712
CGGGTCGACGTTCTGGGAGCCTCGACTACTCCTACCCCCGGTCAGTAGTCGTAATCACCCCACCCAAAGATGATGTGAACCCCACCCCCTCCCGAAGGTGATCGGTACCGGTGCCTCGTCCTCTATCCGCCCCGTCCCAGTGTGAAGGGGATCTTGGGGGAGCTATGTACTGCCATGCTGAGCTGAGAGCGACTCTGAACATACGTGACCCTCCTCTATCTCTACCTTGTCTCAGCTCCTTGTTGCACTCTCAGAGTGACTCCGATGCCGATGCTCGCTGCATGACGTTGATCCCAGCTCCTCCTCTCAGTCTAGCTGCGGCAACGAGGTGGAGGGAGCCCTCGAAATCTTTCACTCACAGATATCTTCTGAACTTGTCCTCTCCCCTCCTCCTGATTCCAATATTCTATGTGTCTTGGCCTCCCCTGCTCTCTGCAGACTTCTACATCCTTTCTTCCGCCTTCCCGGGCCCATTTTATCCCGCCTCCTTCCCATGCATTCAAATTAGCCTTCTCACTTGATGATTGAGAAGAACCTCGATTGTTTTGCTATCTAACTCCTGATATCGCAGAGAGGGAGATCAGAGAGACAGTTTCCAACGGCAATCACCTCTCTTTACCAGAGGAACTTGACTTGATTCTTCTACTGAGGGCGCCGTAATCTGACGGGTTCAATCCCCACCAATTGAGCGATGAAGCGGGGCAGTACACGATGAGAACAGAGCATCATGCTCAGCGCTGAGTGATCGTGAACTGAGAGGAGCAGCAAGACTTCACATTTGTGCCTCCAGATGGTCACATCAGATATCGAGTGAGGGGACCTCGAAGGATCTACAGGAAGCGACGAGGAGCGGTTTGCTTGTCTCCTTGACCGATCGAGTCGTATGATGTCTTGTACAATCAGGTGGTATCTCAGGAAGCAATGAGACGATTCCTCCTCTTCTGCATGCTGCTGCTGGTGAAGCTGCCCTCCAGTTGCCCTCCTCCTTCTCACCCCACCTGAACCACGTACAGGTAGCAAAGGCACGGCCTGCGGATCATCTTGAGCAGGGGCAGAAGCCCCTGCCGTTCAAGCCCTCTGCTCCCTCCCACACGCATCATAATAGCACCATCCGCGTGCCCCCCCGTCCTCCCTCCTCCTCCTCCTCAGAGAGGACTAAATTCTTTCCCCGACCTCCTTCTCCTCGGCTCCGCACCCCCTATCCCTTCCACCGCAACATAGGCAGGCATTCTCCTCAGTCTCCGAGCACGCGAGCTCCTCCTTCAGCTGAGAGAGCCGGCAACGTGACCCTGAGGGAGGCAGGGAAGAGAGCGGAGGGAGCGGAACAGCCCTCATCTTCAGATCCAAGACCTGTCCTCTCCTCTCCTCCTCCAGCTGTAATTTCAGCTGTACCTCCAGCTGTAATTTCAGCTGTACCTCCAGCTCCAGCTGTAATTTCAGCTGTACCTCCAGCTGTAGAAATCCGAGAGGATAGTTCCGTTTCTCCCTCCTCCCCGTCATCAAGAAAGTTTGTGGGTGTGGATGGCTCGAAGCAAGATGATAGCACGAGGTAAGTTGCTTGATCTTTTCTCCTTTCTCCTTGCCCCTTGCCCTCTGCCTCATTCACTCTACTGCACTTTCCCTCTCCCTCTCCCTCTCCCTCTCCCTCTCCCTCTCCCTCTCCCTCTCCCTCTCCCTCTCCCTCTCCCTCTCCCTCTCCCTCTCCCTCTCCCTCTCCCTCTCCCTCTCCCTCTCCCTCTCCCTCTCCCTCTCCCTCTCCCTCTCCCTCTCCCTCTCTGTCTTCCTCACTCCCTCTTTCTTGGCACAGCACGAGCGGCAACGGGCAGCACCTGCGAGTCTTGACTTACAACGTGCTCGGAGAATATCATGGCCTTCGCCCCCTGCACGATTACTGTCCCAGAGGTGCCTTTCTTTCCCCGTTTCTTGCTCCCTACTCCTCCTCCCCTCCTTCTTCTTGCTCCTCTACCTTCCTCTCCCTTCCTCTTCCTCCTCTTCCTTCGTCCTCCTCCTCATTTTCTCCTTCGTCTGTGTTTGCTCCCGCTCGTTTCTCTCCTGGCCTTCCCTGCTCCTGCACTGTTCGTCGTATTTCCACCTCTTCATCCTGTTCTGCTCCCAAATTTTTCGAGTCCTCCTTCTCCTGATACCTCGAATACCCACACTTCACTTCACTTCCCTCCCCTTTTCTTCCCTTCCCTCCCTCCCTCTCTCCCTCCCTTCCTCCCTCTCCCCTTCTCATTCTTGTCGATTTGACTTCTTTCACTCGATAGATCTCCGCATCTGGTCGGGCGACAACGGAAGGGCTGAGAGGATTGTACAGGAACTTTTCTCGTACCTCCCAGACATCATCTGCCTCCAAGAAGTGACAGCATGACAGTCCGACGCTCTTCGACTCATCCTTGTCAAACAGGTCACCCCCAGGATGTTCGAGAGAGATTTCGTTCCTGCGCTGGAAGGGTGAGAGGAGGGGAGAGGAGCAGAGCAGAGCAGAGGAGAGAACAGGAGATGCCAGGGAGAGGGGAGAGGATGGGTAGAGAGGAGTGAAGATGACAGGGACAGAGGGGGGGGGCCGCTGCAACGAGAGGAGAGGATGTGTAGGAGAGAGTAGGACGGGAAGGGAGGGGCCAACATGACGTGTTGGGTTTCAGCTACGAGGGGATGCACGTCACCATGTCGCAAAGTCTGGCGAGCATGAGGGAGAAGGGGCAGACTGTTGAGGTGCGAGCAGGCGAACTTGCCGCTTCCTTCTCTTACAGCTCGCGCAGCACATCGCAGCTGACATGGGGGTCGCGCTCGACGACATCGGACTCTGCACTTTCGTTCTCAAGTTTGTTGCCCCAGCCTTTCGCTTCCAAGGTCTGAACGTCACTCACCAGGAAATCGTTTCAAGTCGTCTCCTTCCAAAGTGTCGCCCTCTCCGAAATCATGCAGGTCCTCCACTCTCCTCTCCTCTCCTCTCCTCTCCTCTCCTCTCCTCTCTCCTCTCTCCTCTCTCCTCCTCTCGTTACTTTCCTTGTATGTTTGCCGTTGTATTCGACTGCTTCACTTCATTGAACATGGCAATAATTCTTGCCTGCGTTGCTGACGTCCTTCACATCCTCCATGCCTTCTATGTCCTTCATGTCGTCCTGGTTGTACGTGACCTTCTTTCTCCTTCTCTCAGCCTGACAAGCCCAGCGGGAAGCTCAGGGACAAGCTCCTCTCATTGCAGAATGCAGTCCAACTGATGCTCATCAGGTGAGAGAACAGACAAATAGCATACAGCTACAACGGAGTCTGACCTCTCTGCTCCCTCCCTCCCTCCCTCCCTCCCTCCCTCCCTCATCCTGCTCTTCGCTTACCAATATTTCTTCTGCTACTACTTGTTCTTCCCTTCTTCTCTTCTTCTCTACTCCTCTTCTTCTCTACTCCTCTTCTTCTCTACTCCTCTTCTCCTCTTCTTCTCTTCTCCTCTTCTCCTCTTCTCCTCTCTTTTCTTTCTCTCTCTCAATCCCTTGTATCACTCGATCTCTCCCCTCGTTTCCTTTTCTCTTGTCCTGCGCCGGATCTCTTCCTTCCTCTCTTTCTTCCCCTCCTCCAGGAGGATCGACAGCAGCAGGTTGATTCTAGTCGCCAACACGCAGCTCTTCTGGCATCCTGGTTTCCCTCATGTCAAGGCTCTGCAAGCTGAACTTGTAAATCCTCCTCCTCCTCCTCCTCCTCCTCCTCCTCCTCCTCCTCCCTCTTTGCCCCTCCCCTTCATCCTCCACAACCATGTCCTCCTTTGCTTTCCCC
>NW_005434124.1:0-1523 GCF_000315625.1 Guillardia theta CCMP2712
GACGGGCTGCCATGTATGGCGCGAAGGAGGATGGTGATGGGTTTGGGGTGAGGGACGTTCTGCAAGAGGTATCGGAGGTCTTGTAGATAGGTCACGAGGGGCTCGGGGATGATGGCGAAACAAATAGACGTAAAGTGGTGTTAACATGAGAACAATAATTTGATGATTAAATTGATAGATGTTTCCATTGCACCTCAGCGTTCCTGGAGGTCTTTGCAGATACCTCAAAAGCTCCATCCTGAGCGTGATCTCCCACCAAGAGCAGTTGAGAGAGACATTTGTTCTGTGATTGGAGGCAAACAATTCCTACACCGTCACGCCAACTTGCGGATACATCAATCGACAACGGTCAACCTCTCTGTTCACATACGGACACAACGTTACAACCATGCCGTGGTGCATGCATCTAGCTAGTTGGCTACAAACTTCTTATGCAGTAGGAACCTTTCTTTTTTTTCGGAACCATCAATTCACTCCAACACCTTTCATTCAGTACTTGTGTCGACATGAGCTGACGCCAGTCACGTTACAGTCGGCATCACGATTTCGTTACAATGGACCTCGGTCCGAGCAGTAAAACATCATTTATTATATGCATCGATTCGGAAGCACTATTCAAATCCAGTCTCGATGCATGAAGTACCTTAAATCCCACACTGACTTCACCGCTTCCTCTTTCCGTTGCAGCCCATCATTTGCCTCTCTCTGACAACCACCCGACGGGGGCATCACAGAGATTGGCAGCTGAGCCTGATAAGGCAGCAAAGGTGACGAGAGCTGGACTGGCAGCTGGACTGGTGCGACGAGGAGGGTTGAGCGGTTTACTTTTTGAAAAGATGCCCGTGAGGCGGGCCCGGTTGTAGCACACCCCCCTCTTATAATTATTATTATCATTATTGTTCCGTTTCCGATGGACTAAAAAAGAATGAGGGGATCTGTAGTAAGTTGACGGTCACGTTACCATCGGCATCTCAAACGACGAAATTAAAAAATCTCATTGCGCGAAGCAGGGGTACCTGACAACTGAATCTAGGGGGTAGGGGTCTTGTATCGGGGAAAGTTGCAATGGGGGAATGACGAGCCCTGAGGACCGGTACTAAGGGGAGCATGCGTCAGACCCTGTACCACTCTATCCTCCCTTCCCCTCCCTTTCCCCCCCTCTCACCCTCCCCTCCATAACCCATACCCTCTGATCTCTTCATCAACTGATTCCCTTCTCTGCCTCACCGAATCTCTTTCAAGCAGCCCGCCCTCTCCATCACGACATATCATCACTAGCGAAATCCCCGTGCCTCCTACATAATCCTTCCTCCCATGGTCCGGCCCTCTGCCTCCCCCGCCTCCAAGGCCGTCGCCCTCGCCTTCGCCCAAGCGGTATGCCCCTCCCCCTCATCTCATCTCCTCCCTCTTTCTCTGCTCTAACCCTTCCCCTCCCCCCTCCAGGTCTCCCGAGCCGTCCCTGCCTCCTTCAGCCACCTCTTCATCCCCCGCAAGGGCCGCCTCTCCCTCTACGACGCCCTCCG
>NW_005434124.1:1623-3818 GCF_000315625.1 Guillardia theta CCMP2712
GCGCGGAGCAGACGTCGGGGGGTCGGGGTGAGGGAGGTGGAGTCAACAAGGTCCTCGAACACAACGGCTTCACCAAGATCCGCGACCGCTGCATCCTCCCCGACGAGGGGGAGGGCGACGGACTTCTCGAGGAGCAGCAGCGCGCGCTACTTCTTCTCCAACCGCCGCTGGAGGAACCCCGACGACCCCCACGAGCTCCAGGAGCTCCGGCAGGCCTGGCTCAAGCTCCGCCAGCTCGCGTGCAGGCTCGGGGCGGACGTGAGCCTGGAGGCGCTGGAGCAGTGCTGCCGGGAGAGGTACGGGGCGTGGGCGGAGATGACGGTGAACTGGAGCAAGGCGCCGCGTCGGGTGTACCGGAAGGCGAGGACGGGGAGGAAGGGAGGGAGAGGCGAGGGGACAGAGAACAAGGCTTCATTGACTGAAATGGAGGCAGTCGCCGTGAGCGAGGTACCGGCGGTAGGGCTGCCACTGTCTGTGTTGCACGGCGAGGAGATATTGAGAGATGAGCTCAAGGATGCAGGTTGCCTTCTCAGTACTCGGCGGGATGTCATGGCCGTCCAGTCAGAGCCGTGGGAGCTAAGCCTGCTTGGCGAGGCGAGGGAGGAGGAGGAGAGCTGGCTGGAGGAGGAGCTTCCGTTTGTAGGGTGGGGGGAGACGCCGGAGGAGGTGGCGGGCTTAGGGAGGACGGGCTGCAATGTATGGCGCGAAGGAGAGAAGGTGGTATGGAGTGAAGTAGAATAGAGTAGAGAAAGCACTGAGATACATGTGTGCTTGGTTTTGCAGGACAGAAGAAATACTAGTCCTATTTTCGTGGGTACTCATACTAGTAAAGGGGGGTAGTAGGGTTATAGCGGGTCAAGTGAAGTACTCAGTAGGGTTATATGGGGTGGGGTAGGGTTGGCCGCCGGGCCGTCAATCCCTATCACAATTCAATGATGACACAGGGCGCCCAGGCTTCCGGGCCGGGCCTGGACTGAGTCCCGATGACCGTCGGACCGAGTCACTGAGGGTCGTCACTAACTTGCCGGGCGGGGGGCACGTTATGAGCCCAACCCGGACACTGCACTGCAAACTGAAAATCAAGTGAGCGATCTCAACCCGGTGACCAGTCACGCCACTACTAACTTGTAAATCAGTAGGTCAAGGACTCGCTTATGATCCCGGTCCGAAACTTCGGTTGAGCAGATTTTATCTTCCCCTATCACGTTACCATTGGAAACCTGTCGAGTCGGTCCGAAGAGTAAAACGACATTTAAAAGAGTCAGCAGTGACCTCTGCTAACTCCTTCGGGAGCTCAAGGGCCACAGCCTGTCAGATCATTCTCATTCCTTCGCTCAGCCGCACAAGCTCCTCTTGAAGTTTACAACGGAACGACCCGAAAGCTTCCCGCTCTTTTTCGCTATTTCCGTCATCGGCAGCATTGCTGATCTTCGTCACGTTACCATCGGCATCTCTCGACCATCGGTAAAACGCCATAATATACACTACCACCACCGGTCCTGCGCGGATCCGGAGAGACTATGGGGTACTAGTTAGCGAGGTGCAACTTTATAAAGTAAATAAAGGGCCTCGAGCCCGAACCCGCCTCCCTCCTCCTCCTCTCCCTCTTGCTTGACCTCCTCACCGTGCTTGCTGCATCGGTTGTCGTCCTCTAACCCAGATCTCAAGCACACAGCTGAAAACTCTGAATTCCCTGCCATGGTTCGGCCCTCTGCCTCCCCCGCCTCCAAGGCCGTCGCCCTCGCCTTCGCACAAGCGGTATGCCCCTCCCCCTCATCTCATCTCCTCCCTCCTCTGGCCTGACCCCTGCTCTCAGGTCTCCCGAGCCGTCCCTGCCTCCTTCAGCCACCTCTTCATCCCCCGCAAGGGCCGCCTCTCCCTCTACGACGCCCTCTGTGACTGCATCCCGGCCGCCGCCCGTAGCGCGGAGCAGACGTTCGGGGGGTACGGGGTGAGGGAGGTGGAGTTCAACAAGGTCCTCGAGCACAACGGCTTCACCAAGATCCGCGACCGCTGCATCCTCCCCGACGAGGTGGAGGCGACGGACTTCTCGAGGAGCAGCAGCGCGCGCTACTTCTTCTCCAACCGCCGCTGGAGGAACCCCGACGACCCCCACGAGCTCCAGGAGCTCC
Source organism: Guillardia theta CCMP2712 (assembly GCF_000315625.1). NCBI lineage: Eukaryota > Cryptophyceae > Pyrenomonadales > Geminigeraceae > Guillardia > Guillardia theta. The sequence goes on from NW_005434124.1 coordinate 3,756, forward strand.
GGCAGGCCTGGCTCAAGCTCCGCCAGCTCGCGTGGATGCTCGGGGCGGACGTGAGCCTGGAGG
>NW_005434123.1:0-1924 GCF_000315625.1 Guillardia theta CCMP2712
GTGCTCCGTCAAGTCCGCGACAGCAGTCGCAGCCCCATCAGCAAGGACGCAGCCCTCCGAGTCTGCTCGGACCCCTCCAAGCAGTACCTCAAGTACCGGGCCGCCTAGCGCATCCTCTTGGACGCGCAGGAGAAGATGAGGAGGGAGACACGTGAAGCCCCGGTTGACTACATCGAGCGTCCGCGCCGCATGATCGACTGTCACTGCCACGTCATCGACGTGGATCTTGCTCACCTGGAGATGCAGAAGCAAGCTTGCGTCCTCATGGGCATGGACGTGCCTCCCTGGCTCCTGTCATGCTCCGAGCGGCTCTCAGATGCCAAGGAGCAGCAGGCGCAAGACATCAGCCAGGCTGTCTGCACCAGGACCTTTCTGGACGCTCATCGAGACTACATGCTCTCGAGGATGAGCCAACGAGTAGAGCCGAGAGTCCTAGAATGGTGACCGTCGGACCGAGCGACAAGGCAGCGAGACTAGGAGAGCAGCAGAGCTCTGCAGGACTTTGAGGACGAGCGGTCAGGGACAGTAGTGCCCCGAGCCTGCAAGGTTGGAAGTCATCTTTGAGCTCTTAACGTGACTGCGGGGGCGCAATACATAGAGAAACAAGTTGAATGAGGCCTGAGGGGAGGGGCCGCTGACTCTATTCAGCCATCATGGCAGCAGCGAACTGACACAGTTTGAGCCGTCTGAGCCTGAAGAGAAACTAACAAGGATCCCCCTAGTGACGGCGAGTGAAGCGGGAAGACTCAGAGGCTCAAGCAGAGACTCATGATTGTCGGAGCCACGGTTGAGCGGCGGGAGGCGCGCGGTCCGGGGATCGGCGGGGGGGCGCGCGGTCCGGGGATCGGACTTTGGCACCGTACTGTACTACGGTACCCAGTGACGGTACGGTAGCCAGTGCGGCGGAGTCCCGGGGGCGGCCTGCCCGCCGCGGCCCGGGGAGTTGCCCAGCCGGTGACCGGCGTCACAGTCACTACGCCGCCGGGCCCCGGCGGCGTACAATAGTCCCTCCTAGGCTCCAGCGGTCGCCGTTTCTTAAGTTACTATACTCAAAGTTAAGTTAATCATCAGTACGATAATGTTGATTATGCGCAGAACCATTCTCCCGCGCAATGCCAGCGATGTCCAGTGATCGCTGTGCCAGGCGGGCCGACGAGTCAGAGCGGGCGGCGGCCCGGCCCGGGAACTTGAACCGTCACTGAGTCAAGGTCCGTACCGTCTGGTCACCGTCCGCCGTCGCGGCCGGCCGGGTTCCGGGCCGGGGGGATCTTCGGAACTTAGTTCGGCGCCGGGGCCCGGGCCGTCCCGGACTCAGGGCCCGGATTCATGTTGCGGGCGCCCTCGGACACTCAAGTGACTATCAGCCTTAAACTTCAGTAAAGGATCCGAGACGGTGGTGGGTTTAGTTAGGGTTTAAGTTCAGTCCCACAAACAACTTTGAGACTCGGCTGGAAGGCAAGAGCGAGTTCCACTTGGATCTTCCTGGTACTACCCCCTACCCCCTACTTGTCCCCAGGATCGCTGCTTAGTTCTCCTTATTCTCTTGCCTATACTGGTTGATCTATCTCCTTGCGCTGAGTGCAAAAACACCCTACCTCCTTACCTTGCCTCAATCAACTACCTACCTCCCGTCTCTTCATACCCCCCACCCCTACATATCTCTCTCCCCACCCCTCTAGACCCACCATTTCTTACCTACAGATTCCCTCCTTCCTTGGTATATCCCCCAACCTGCTTCCCGCTCCAAGCAAACCCCCTGCTCGAGCTCCCTCCCTCTACATCTCCCTCCCTTCCCTATCTTCGGCTCTTCTTCAATCAAGATCTTCATAGCTCTCCTACTTGCATTTGCGATCAGAAGACTCTTCCTCCTCCATGTCTGCTCCGAGCAGCTCCGAAACTCTGGCTTGTGATGCCAATGAAACGG
>NW_005434123.1:2323-4108 GCF_000315625.1 Guillardia theta CCMP2712
GGATGCAGCACCATAGTCGGCTACAACATCCAAGCTCTGCTCCTCATCTACGCTGACGATGAGCAAGCGCAGCGTCTGCTCAAGGCTCACGATAGCAAGAAGAGCAAGTACGACGCTTGGAAGTTGGGTCACCTGCCCTGCTTGTCCCCTTGCTGCCAGGCCGTCTCGAGGCTGGTGTTGATTGGACATGCGGCGAGCGAGGCTACGGTCAAGTGCGACAGCTGCATGGCCACCTACTGCGCTGCTTGCTCGATGGCGTCCGGAAGCTTGGTTCCCTCCCACATTCTCGTCGACTGCGAGCAGCGAGTCCTGACTGAGAGGGGTTGCGAGCTCTCGATCAGGTGTACGATGCGACGGGTGATGAGCTGAGACGAATGAGACTGCGCGACCCTCCCGCAGCGCTCAGACGGTACCCTCGCCCGCCGCCCGCCGCCCGCGACCCTCGCCCGCCCACAGTTGACGGCAGTCAAACGCATGTGGCGGCAGCAGACTCGAGGACGCAGGAGGTCGAGGCGCAAGGGACCGAGCAGGAAGACAGAGGCGCTGAAGCCCAGCAAGACCCCCGGCTGCGAGCACGACTACTTTGGATGGATCTGTACAGGGGGGAAGACCGACTGGAGGGCGAGGAACGCCTTGAGCTCCATGAACACGTGCGCTGGAGGATGAGGAGATTTGAGGAGGAAGGCGACTACGTGGACGAGGAGCTGCAGCAGACTATGCAAGGCATGCGAGACCGGCTCAGCAACATCAAGCGGAGGGAGGAGCTAGAGATCTCCGCCCTTTCCCGGCAGCTCCATGCTCGTCCTGCCGACAAGGTCGCCGTCGAACTGCTCGATGCGCGTCTGCGGATCGTCGAGCAGAAGCGTGAGCTGTTCGAGAGCACGCGACAGACGCTCGAGGGCATGATCCGCAACCCGGCGGTAGAGGACCCGCAGCACCGTGCTCCGCCGGAGGCGACGACGTCGCTGAGCCTTCAAGACATCCACAGCATGTGCGATAAAGCTTTTCTCACCTCCCTGAAGGCGAGGATTAGCAGGATCGCCAGCGGCGAAGAGCGCGAGGAGGCCCGAGCAGAGGCTCCCAGTGACCAGGAGGAGATCGCAAGGACCTCCAAGCCCTGTACCAAGTGCGGGTATCGCATCGTCAAGACGGGAGGATGCGACCACATGACGTGCAGGAAGTGCCGGCACGAGTTCTGCTGGAGGTGCCTCAAACCAACGATCGACCACTTCCACAGCAGCTGTCAGGGGAAGCCAGACCTGCTGTCGTTCTCTGAGGAGCTACAGCCTGCCATCAAGGACGTCATCGACAAGTACCGCGGAGTCGAGTCGCCTATCGAGAGCAGCCTAGTCGAGTACGCGCACAGGCACTTGGCTCCCGGCCAGCCTGTCGACGAGGACAGGAAGAGAGCGGACTCGCAGCGGATCTCCGCAATGCTGGAGCGGCGCGAGCCCTTCATGCTCAGATACTTCGACCCCCGCGAGGTCAGACGCAGAGCGGAGATGAGGAGACTGCAGGATATGCAGCGGGAGGTTGAGCAAGAGAGGATCGCCTGCTCCTTTGTGCTCCGTCAAGTCCGCGACAGCAGTCGCAGCCCCATCAGCAAGGACGCAGCCCTCCGAGTCTGCTCGGACCCCTCCAAGCAGTACCTCAAGTACCGGGCCGCCAAGCGCAGCCTCTTGGACGCGCAGGAGAAGATGAGGAGGGAGACACGTGAAGCCCCGGCTGACTACGTCGAGCGTCAGCGCCGCATGATCGACTGTCAGTGCCACGTCATCGACGTGG
>NW_005434122.1:0-1559 GCF_000315625.1 Guillardia theta CCMP2712
AGAGAGGCATAGATCTGGTCAGCAGGAAAGCCACAGCACGACAAGATATCAAGGAGGGAAGGGAGACCATAGGAGTAACTCTCTCTTGTGTAATACAAGTCATGACATGGTGAAAACCTGATGCTCTGAGAGATAGCGCTCGTCCGCTTGGTGCCGACAGACGTCGAGGGCGCCACCATGGCAGGCCGGCAGCGAGAGAGGCAGGAGAGGACGAGGGCGTCCGCATCCGAGCCGGAAGAGGGACTAGCAGCATGGACCAGCAGCCAGTCAAGCACAAGGAACGAGGAAGAGAAGAAGATATACAATCATGTCAGCAGGCGTTGCTGCTTGCTCGACCCGCTTCCTCTGAGAGATAGAGGATGAGAGCAGACGGGCCTAAGGGCTCGAGCTCTCAAGCTCAAAGCCTGACGCATCAGCTTGAGCAGCACTATCCACATCATCACAACGGCTACCAGGCACGTCAGCCTCTGAGCCTGTCGACCCTGATGCGGGCAACGACGAGTACTCCTGGCTGCATGGCCTGGAGGCAGACCAATCCGCTCTAGCCCAAGCAAGCCTCGACAGCATCAGAGGCTGCTCTCCCCAGCCCCCACCGACGACGCGCCGAGTCGTTGAAAGGTTCTACACCTAACCCGCCGCTGGATCTGCCTGGCATGTGTGAGAGCATGTAGGCGCCATGCTGGGTCGGGGGCAGGCGCTGGACGAGCTCACAGGTGCTAGCCGAGGCGCATGGGCAGGTGGAGGGAGGGCTGCTGAGGGCACAGACGTCGAGAGCAGCATCGCAGGCAGGCATGAAAGAAGGAGAGGAAGAAGGCGTCGGCGTCGGCGTCGTGGAAGGCGGAAGGCAGGAATGGTCACTGAGTGGTAAAAGTCACCGGGGTAGTAAAGTCACAGCACCTGTCAGCAAGGCGTCGCTCCAGTGCCGTTGGGCACATGGATGAGAAGTAGCTTAGTTAGTCCTCTGCGTTCCTCTCAGAGCATCAGGCTTCACCATGTCATGACTTGTACTATACAAGAGGCCGTTACCCCTACGTTCTCCCTTCCCTCCCCTTCCTTCTTCCTAGCTCACATACCCTCCTCCCTGACACCATCCTCCTGACCTGCTCCTGCCGTCTCTTGAGGCTCCATCCGCTGACAAACATACCGCTGAGCCTGCAGGTGGCTCCAGCAGCTGTCACGAGGCTGCCGTCACTACCTCCCTCCTCTCCTCTCGTCACAAGCTTCCCTCCCTCTTTCCCCTCTCCCATCCCTCCCACTCCCTCTCCCCTCCCTGCCTTGTTCCACTCCCTTCGCCTCCTGCTCCCGTGACGCCTCCTGGGTGTCGTCTCGCCGCCGGCGGCCTCCTCCTCCCCTGCCTCCCGCGGCTGCTCGGGATGTCGATGCGTCGGCATGGCCTTGGACGTCTGGCCCTGACGCCTCCGCCTCGCTGGGGGAGGAGACGAGCTTGATGAAGTGCTTCTGGGCGTGCGACCTGACCTGCTGGACCGACCTCGTCCCGATGAAGCTCGCCATGCTCCTCGCCGGGCCCGGGCCCTAGCCCCAGGGGGATCCTGTCCTGC
>NW_005434122.1:1996-3340 GCF_000315625.1 Guillardia theta CCMP2712
TATCCAGCTGTCAGCATGCTGCTGCTGACCACCCGCTTTACTGCCTGCCAGGATCGTCTCCCTCGATGAGGCCTGACCGATGCTCAGGGGCTTGCGCTTCAAGGTGATGGAGGGGCTGGTGATGATGCTGATGATGGAGCCGAAGCTTGACGATGAGGCTAGACCTGCAGCAGCACTCGAGGCTGGCCAGGCTTGGCTAAGGGCTCGAGCTCTCACGCTCAAGCTGCACCCCCAGGTCCTGAAGCTCAAGCTCAACTGTCGACGATATGGAGGGGGAACGCGCCGTCAGCCTCTGAGCCTGTCGACCCTGATGCGGGCAGCGACGAGTACTCCTGGCTGCATGGCCTGGAGGCAGACCCACACGCTCTAGCCCAAGCCGACGAAGACTCAAGCTCAAGCTCAGACTCAAGCTCAGCCCCAGCTTGCGCCGAGTCGTTGAAAGGTTCTACACCTAACCCGCCGCTGGATCTGCCTGGCATGTGTGAGAGCATGTAGGCGCCATGCTGGGTCGGGGGCAGGCGCTGGACGAGCTCACAGGTGCTAGCCGAGGCGCATGGGCAGGTGGAGGGAGGGCTGCTGAGGGCACAGACGTCGAGAGCAGCATCGCAGGCAGGCATCGTGGAAGGCGGAAGGCAGGAATGGTCACTGAGTGGTAAAAGTCACCGGGGTAGAAAAGTCACAGCACCTGTCAGCAAGGCGTCGCTCCAGTGCCGTTGGGCACATGGATGAGAAGTAGCTTAGTTAGTCCTCTGCGTTCCTCTCAGAGCATCAGGCTTCACCATGTCATGACTTGTACTATACAAGAGGCCGTTACCCCTACGTTCTCCCTTCCCTCCCCTTCCTTCTTCCTAGCTCACATACCCTCCTCCCTGACACCATCCTCCTGACCTGCTCCTGCCGTCTCTTGAGGCTCCATCCGCTGACAAACATACCGCTGAGCCTGCAGGTGGCTCCAGCAGCTGTCACGAGGCTGCCGTCACTACCTCCCTCCTCTCCTCTCGTCACAAGCTTCCCTCCCTCTTTCCCCTCTCCCATCCCTCCCACTCCCTCTCCCCTCCCTGCCTTGTTCCACTCCCTTCGCCTCCTGCTCCCGTGACGCCTCCTGGGTGTCGTCTCGCCGCCGCCGCCCTCCTCCTCCCCTGCCTCCCGCGGCTGCTCGGGATGTCGATGCGTCGGCATGGCCTTGGACGTCTGGCCCTGACGCCTCCGCCTCGCTGGGGGAGGAGACGAGCTTGATGAAGTGCTTCTGGGCGTGCGACCTGACCTGCTGGACCGACCTCGTCCCGATGAAGCTCGCCATGCTCCTCGCCGCCCCCGCCCCTAGCCCCACGGGGATCCTGTCCT
>NW_005434122.1:3835-4008 GCF_000315625.1 Guillardia theta CCMP2712
GTCTCCTCGATGAGGCCTGACCGATGCTCAGGGGCTTGCGCTTCAAGGTGATGGAGGGGCTGGTGATGATGCTGATGATGGAGCCGAAGCTTGACGATGAGGCTAGACCTGCAGCAGCACTCGAGGCTGGCCAGGCTTGGCTAAGGGCTCGAGCTCTCACGCTCAAGCTGCAC
>NW_005434122.1:4614-5218 GCF_000315625.1 Guillardia theta CCMP2712
GAGGGCGTCGAGAGCGACGCGAGCGCGGGGAAGGAGGAGGCCGGGGGAGGGTCGGGGTCAGCAGGCAGGCCCAAGACAAAGCAGCCCGCCTTCAGGCGTCACCCCTGGACCGAGGAGGAGGAGGCGCGCTTCCGGATCGCGCTGGAGATGTTCGGGCCCAAGGAGCGGAGCTTGGTGACGCAGGGCAGGATCCCCGTGGGGCTAGGGGCGGGGGCGGCGAGGAGCATGGCGAGCTTCATCGGGACGAGGTCGGTCCAGCAGGTCAGGTCGCACGCCCAGAAGCACTTCATCAAGCTCGTCTCCTCCCCCGGCGAGGCGGAGGCGTCAGGGCCAGACGTCCAAGGCCATGCCGACGCATCGACATCCCGAGCAGCCGCGGGAGGCAGGGGAGGAGGAGGGCGGCGGCGGCGAGACGACACCCAGGAGGCGTCACAGTAGCAGCCAGCGAGGAGACTAGCAGAGGACAGGTCAGCAGTGTAGAGGGAGAGCAGGCAGGCTTGTGACGAGAGGAGAGGAGGGAGGTAGGGAGGGCAGACTGTGGCTGGAGCCGCAAGCGGGCTAAGGGTGCTTGTGTTGGTTGACGGATGGAGCCTCAAGAGAGGCA
>NW_005434121.1:0-1450 GCF_000315625.1 Guillardia theta CCMP2712
CTGCCAGGCAGGGGTAAAGGTGTATTCGTTCAGTGACAGGCAGCGGGCGGGCGTGGGGACTAGAAGACCCCGCGTGGTGCCGAGTGAGCGGGGGGCAAGCTTTATCGGCAGCTTTCATGACTGAGAGCTTGATGACGTGCCGGCTAGCTCCTCATGGTCGCGGGAACGCAACGATAGAAGCAAGCTTCAACGGAAGGGACTGGGTAGAGGTAGCGGGGAGGTTCGAGTATAGAGAGCGATGCCTCATCACGGGGGTGGAGCCTTCGCTCGGACTGATGGGAGGGATCACGAGTGTCACGTTGACAGGAGTCGGGTTGAAGGGCCTAGGCAAGAGCCGGTGCCGCATCGGGAGCAGCTGGGGGTCAAGGCTACTGGAGGTTTCAGACGCGCTTGTGATTTGCGGAGCACCAGAGGGCGGGTGGGGCTCTGTGATGCCTCCGGGAGATGTCGGAGAGGCAGATGGCGGGCGTGTGAAAGGCCTCACGGTAGGTTTGATGCTGGAAGGAGCTAGTCAGGAGGCGTGCGAAATGAAGGAGGCATACTTTCTGTACTCACCGCTGCGAATAGACAGCGTTTCGCCTTCCAGCTTGGTACAAGGTCGTCAGACGGTAGTGACGGTGGTCGGACAGACTTTCGATGAGGCCAGGAGGGTAGGATGCAAGTACTCGGAAGCTGCTGGGGCATCCTTGCAGAGCGGCGCATCCTGGGATACACAGGAAGGGACGGTGATCACGTCGTCCATGGCACTATGCAAGAGTCCCCAGATGTCCGGGAAGAGCGAAGACTTGTCACTCCAGGTCAGCTACGATGGTGGACAGCTCTCGTCGAGCCGACTGTCGATACGTTATATCCCAGAGCCGACGATTACAAGGCTAGAGCCAAGCGCTGGGTCAAGCGCAGGCGGCCAGGTGATCACGGTGATTGGGAGCAACATGAGAGCATCCAGGTCGGGCACCTACTGCCTTTTCGGGAACCGAGGTCAGATGCCAGCCTTGCATGTCACGACCAGCTCGATGGAGTGTGTTTCTGCTCGACAGAGTAGCCCGGCGAATGTGTCGTTTGAGGTTTTGTTTACAGGGGTTGAGACTTTCACTCGGAGCCAGGTCACCTTTTTGTACATGAATGATAGTACGCCCTTACTGAGGCCGAGCACCGGGCCTACGCGAGGAGGGATAAGCATCTCTGTGTACGGCATCTTGCGATTAGAAAGCACTTCTTTGTCAGTGACATGTACCTTTGGTGATCGTCGTGTCAGCGCAATACTCCAGACGAGCTCGCACAATCGTCTGCGTCCTAGCTCACAGCGAGGAGGAAGGCAGAGCGGGTTTCATCTTCGCGAAGGGTCCCGCGAGCTAGGCTCAGGTCACTTCCTGTATCGTAGACCGAATACCTCATTGGGGTATCACCCTTCATAGAACGTTGTAAGGGGAGGGGTGGTCGTAGCTCTGCA
>NW_005434121.1:1867-4093 GCF_000315625.1 Guillardia theta CCMP2712
TCGCTTCAAGCTGATGGTCAGGCGACAAGGGAGCAACTCTCAGCAATGATCAACTATCAATCGAGGTACACAACGAAGAGTCCATAATTACCCTGGTACCAAGCCAAGGGCCAGATCGCGGAGGGACGGTAGTGCGGTTGTACGGAGCTGCGGAGTTCGACGAGAGAACTCGCATCGTATTTGGCCTGGAGGAGTGCAGGATAATAGATGTCCAGGATCAAGAGCTGTCGTGCCTGTCGCCAGGTCATTTCCTTCCTGGAAATGCGTCTTCAGCTCGAATCAAGGTGACGGCATACTCTTTGGGTATCATGATAGGCTCCAGGACATTCGAATACCAGAGAGAGGCACAGGTGATCGATATCAACCCCTCATCTGGAGACTTGAGAGGAGGGACCTGGATACAAGTCATTGGTGCACACTTCAACATGCATACAAGCCTGTCTTGCCGTTTCTCGGCATGGGGAGTATCGGAGCGTGTCACATACGCTTCTCAAGGTCGAGCTCGATGGGAAACCTCGTCGTCGTTGCAATGCTCGACTCCGGCATGGCCTAAAGTAGGCCTCGTCACTGTTGACATTAGCAACAACGGAGTGGACTACTCAGTGCAGAGCAGGGAGTTCTTGTACGAGCAAACGCCGACAGTCGTGAACGCCATTGCTACTCGAGCGTTGACGAGCAAAATCGGTGTGGCCAGCTTCCTTGTACATGGGCTGCACTTCTCAAAGTCGCGGCACCTTCGATGCGCTGGAAGCACAGCAGCGGCTGAGTTTCTGACATCGTCTGCACTGCTCTGTGCGATCCCACTCAAGCAGGAGGGATACACTGCCATCGAAGTCACCAACAATGGCCAAGACTACAGCGCCGACGGCTTTGTGTACGATTGGAGCACAGCAGACTCTGATTTCGAAGGCGGGATGATGCTCACTCCTAGCCATTGGCCAAGCGACGGAGGCACTGTTGTGCAGGTCATGAACCTAAGGGTAGAGAGTACACAAGACGACAGCGTGACATGCAGCTTTGATGGGAGCGACACGCCAGGGACAGTGGTGGGGACGAGCCAAGTGAAGTGTGTCAGTCCAACTTTGAGGAAGATGCCGGTAGATAGGTTGATAGGGGAGCTCGGGCATCGCGTCCTGGTGGAGGTGAGGTGGGAGAGCAGGAACAAAACAAGAGTCGCAAGATCTTATTATGCATACCATACACGATTGCAAGTTCACGGAATCTCACCAAGCTGCGGTCCAACGACAGGCTCAACCCAAGTCGCCGTCACAGGGTCCGGCTTCCTCGAGGTAGCCAGCCTCACCTGCCGCTTCGGCGCGAGTGTAGGAGATGGTAGCCCAAGCTCCGGCGGTCTGGGCAGCTGGAGGGAGGTACCGGGGAAGTGGCGGTCGTCTACGCTTGTGGGCTGCTCAGCACCCGCAGCATCCGGAGAGCAGACGATGCAGGTCCAGCTCAGCAACAACGGGGTCGACTTCTCCTCCGCGAGCGCGACCTACACGTACGAGCGAGCCCCTACCGTCACATCGCTGAGCCTCCTTGCCCTTGACGGGAGCTCTGGTCAGGTCGAGCAGGACCACGGACGCACGGTGCGGGTGATCGGGAAGCACTTTGTCGCAAGCCCGCAGCTGAGGTGCAGCCTGCCGGGGGTCGCCAGATACATCTCTTCTTCCATTGTTCTGTGCCACATCTCTTCTATTTCCGTCAAGAATGTCACTGTGGAAATCGCCAACGATGGCGTGTCGTTCTCGGATAGTAGCTTGTTCGTGTCGCTCACAAGTGCTGAGCCTGAGCTTTGTGAACTGGTTACGCTGACTCCTTCCAAAGGGTCTCTCGATAATGGCGATATTGTTCATGTTTTTATTCACTTGAATAGATCGCATTTCGGACAATCATTCACGTCCAAAATCCTCTTCATGAATGTGCCCATGCGGTGCCAGCTTGATGAGCAAGTATTACAATTTTCCTGCGAGTTTCCGCTATTGCACCGTTCTCCAACAATACCTGCAAAATCGTATTCTTTTGCCGACAGGCAATCTTCACATATTCTTGTTGAGATTGAAGCAAATCATCTTAGTCTCCAGTGTGTCAAACAATTCATATACGAACCCAAGCCCAGCATTCATTCAGTGGCTCCATCCAGAGTGAGCACAAGTCAGAGGACTGTTTTAGATATCCTAGGATCTGGTTTTACAGATGCACAAGATCTCATGTGTTCTGTTGCGAGTC
>NW_005434120.1:0-1687 GCF_000315625.1 Guillardia theta CCMP2712
AGGTCCAAAGGAAGGAGTCGGCTTTCTCACTCTTAATCCCCCACTATATAGGCCCAGAGGCCTAAGGTTACGAAAGCGCATCAGGCACAGGATCAAGCCATCACAAATGAATTGAGTACAAGAGGAACGCCCAATGCTTTCGCGGGTGTACATGCTAGTAAAGCAGATGCCCACAAGTCAAGTCAAACAACGCCCAACAACGCAGAGCAGAAGAATGACAGCAGCTCCTCCACCGCCAGCACCGAGACAACCAAAGAGACATGCCCTGCTGGCCCATCCACCCAGAGAGGCACAGCCGTCACCACTATCCCAGTACCTTCAGTGCAACCAATGGCGGAGAGGACAGACGGATCGTCAGAGAATGACAGGTTAAAGGATAACGTATCTACGAGTGATCGAGATGCGGAGAATAAATCTGAAGCTGCAACGGCTGAGGCGTCTACCAGGAACAACATTCTTGGATCTGATCAGCCAAAACCTCTAGCGAATGACCAGAAATCCGAAACTGCCGCTGGAACAGGAACAAATGACAACAAATCTAACGAGGAAACAAACAGGTATTGTGTGATGAATGTCTTGATTGTGAATCCGTTGCTGACATCTTATTGCTTCCCAAGCGAGGTGGTTGCAGAAGTCAAGAATCCAGCTCAACCTCCTGCACATCGGGAGCCCTCGAGCAATCAGGACCTGTCGGATATTCCGATTGTGCGGATGTTCTTTAGTTGAAAGACCGACTCTAACTCCTTCTGTCAGATTCTGTTTGCTGCACAACAGACGGGGGACATCAGTGAGAAAGTTGACGTTCGACCAGTGGACAAATATTTCGAAGCTATGGCAAGTACCATAGCACTTCAATACGCGAATACAAGGCCTAGAAACAAATTGAAAGTCAAGCCCATTCTGCTGCGGAACCTTCAGAAGAAGTTCGAAGAATTGTGGAAAGATTTAAACTTCAAGACACTTGGGTACCTTCTATCGACGAATGAAGAACAGATCATGACGTAACGTGGCAGATTTTCTTCGTTTAAAGAATTCTGTGAAGCAGCGCAGCGGGCTGGCGTCGTGCAGTTTGAAAACGAGGGCGCAAACCCATTCATCACCCCAGGAAGGTCAATCTCAGAGGACATCTCCGACTCCAGGAAAGAAGTTCTCTGGAAGCCAATCGCTTACGATGCTCGGATGCGATTCTCGGCCAAGGCACCTGCGGACACAGACGCTGTACACTTTCAGCTCAAGGTACGTCACGATGCTCTTGATTGCTGTGCTGCCGTGACATTTCTGACCTCCCGACAGGCGATATCTGAGCTTCCATTTCACGAGGACGTTCAACGACCGAAAAAACCGATGAGGTGAGAAAGAAATCCTGCCCTTGGTCTCCTCACCTCGGACAACCCAGGGGGGGCAGCGGGATGCACTTCGTCCTCCCAGCAAGGAACTTGAGGCCTGGAACACACTGGCTGAGGCTGAGGATGGGGATTTCAGACGCCACTGTCAAGGATCATCGGCGATGGGGAGCATGGAGCGAGCCCTTTGCCATTGCCGTCTCCAGTGATGGGACCATCCAAGAGGTCAAGGGGCGGCAGAGCCGGTTGCACCAGCCAAGACGCTCTGCAGTCGGGGAAGTAGCTGAGATAAGCGAGCTGGCGAGACGGCCCCAGGAAAGCTGCGAGATCTACTTCTACGAGGG
>NW_005434120.1:2142-4074 GCF_000315625.1 Guillardia theta CCMP2712
GGTTGAGGCGCAGAGAAGGGTTACTGGGCGAGCAGAAAGGGGAGGATGATGGGCAGAGACATGGGCGAAGACGAAGAGAGGAATGTAGAGAGGAAGAGATCGCGAGAGGTAGGCGGAGCATGCAGATCAGGGCAGGGGCAGGGAAAGAAGAGAGAATCGTCAAAAACAAGGAATGCTGGCGGGGAAAGTCAGCGAGAGAGAAAGAGAGAGATTCTTATGCACAGAGGAAGCAACCTACAAGGCTGCTGTCTCTCGAGGCAGAGAGACGAGATTGTTGAACATGTTGACATGTGAAATGGATGCGTCGCCACCGCTCCGAAGGTCATCACAGTCGGCGTGATTTGACTGGTTTCTTGCTCAGATGGGGAATAATGCTGGCAAGACCGTCAAGTCAGCAGTAGGAAAAGCTCAAACAGTAGTGGAGGGAGGAATCCACGGCCTCTCGGCCTGCATGTCCAAGGATACGGGAGATATATCCGACATCAAGAAGTAAACATGGATTTCTCCGTGATCTTTCATTTCATGTCTTGCTATCCCTTGCTCGAGATTTTATGTTTGCCTTTCACGAGCTGACTTGTATCGTGCAGAGAAACTCCTGTCACGATCGGCTTTCACGGCCCTGACATTCACTTCGACGACCTGAGGGTTTCCGGCAGCGGCGTTGCGCTCGCGTCAGAGTCAATATCACAGGTTCGTTCACTATGAGCGGAAGAAAGGAACTTCGACTGAGGGCCATGCAGGATAAAGCATACTTCGAGGTCAAGATCGGTACAGCAAAGGAAATGCCCTCTTGCATACTCTGATGTTGCCGGTAGCGAAAGCGGAAGGCCGATGGGGTGTCGGCGTTTGTAAGCAGAGCGTTCACTGTGAGTTGATGGGGAAGAGCTGAGAGACCAATGTTTTGTCGCTTCATGACTGTTTTCTCTCCTCCTTCCCTCCTCTCCTTGTCTTTGCCTGTTCCTCTCCCTCTCTTGCCCGCGAGCTATCACCCTCATCGATCCGATGAACTCGTGCGATGCCTGCTGCTTGCTTCCTTGCTCACTTGGTTTTCCAGCTTCGGACGAGCTGAACGTGGAAGGAGAAGGATGGTGTCTGAGCTCTGGTACCCTCGTTGCTTCTTGCCACCTGCTCCTCACATGCTCCTGCTCCTGCTCAGTGCAACTTGAATACGGTGAAGGAGACGTCATCGGAGTCACCTATGACCAGAGCATATTCCCCACTGCTTTGCGATTTTACCATAATGGTGAGTCGCGGGCATCGTTAGAGGAAGGAAGATGCGTTTGTCAGAGATGTTTCTTGTTAGCCCCTGAATGTCATGCAGGTGAAGTTTTAGAGGAGCTAACAATCACTAGCATTCGGGGAGAGGTGACAACAGCTCTCGTCTGCCAGTCTCTATCCCATGAGCAATGTCTTCAGGTCTTCCCGGCGGTACATGTCACAGACGGCGCAGTGGTGGACTGCGAGTTCGATGGGGAGAACGGGTTTGCGTGAGTTGGCGAGGTGAGGGATGGTCGACTTGTGTTTGAAGCTCTTCCGCAGTTATCCTCCTCCTGCGGGATTCACTGGGGTTGTGAGCATGAGAAGCGTGATGTAGATCGGAACAAGCATCATGGTTTTCCTTTTCTTCAGAGGCGATCAGCCTTTTTTGTATTATTTGAATAGCTTTCGGAGAAACACGTTTTCTGGAGTTTGCACAACAGAATAAAACACACAGTCACTGGTATCTCGTCCCCTCCTTCTCCTACCCTCCCTTCTCGTCAGGTATCTCGTCCCCTCCTTCTCCTACCCTCCCTTCTCGTCAGGTGTCTCGTCCCCTCCTTCTCCTACCCTTCCTTCTCGTCAGGTATCTCGTCCCCTCCTTCTCCTACCCTCCCTTCTCGTCAGGTATCTCGTCCCATCCTTCTCCTACCCTCCCTTCTCGTCAGGTATCTC
>NW_005434119.1:0-3598 GCF_000315625.1 Guillardia theta CCMP2712
GTGGATCACAAAGACCTTCTTGTTGTGGTCGCAAACTCACAGAGCCTACATCCCCAACTCTCATCTAGCAAGGTGATGAGACAGTCGCCCATGTCGTCAGCGCTCATTGCAGCATTGCAGGCGCTACCCTGAGCATCGATGGATGCACCTGCTAGGCCTGTCAGACGTCTCGGCCGTTGGTCAGGGAGAGCAGAGAATCGTCGCAGACTTGACGAATCGAAGCCAACAAGAGCATGAGCAAGGGCCGGAGGAGGAAGGAGGGAAGGGGAGAGGAAAGGCGAAGGGAGGGGAAGGGGAGAGTTGACACTGAAGGCTAATGTGTTTTTAATCTTTGCAAGCATGAGGGGATATTTTGAGGAGAGCACGAGTTTGGTAGAGGGCATCTACTTTCCTTTCATCGCGTCACAGTCCGTTTGTTCTGACAGATGTTCATTTCATTGCGAGCAAGCCACGCATGAGGGCCAAGTGCTATCACTGAACAGTCTAGTGCATGCCCTACACCACCACGATGACGGCGCAAGATCAGCCTTCCGATAGATCCTACGACCCACCTGACCTTCATCCCGCGGTTCCCCCACTATGAACATGTCGTTTGCAGCTTCTCGCTTCACTCTACTCAGCGAGTCCGAGCCCTTGCGATCGGCGTAGTATACGTGCCCGTCCGCGGACGTCAGGTACCACTTGCCCGATGCAGCCATCAGGTCGTACTCCTGCCGGTCCTCGGGGCCTCGCGGGCCTCTCATCCCAGGCAGTCCCGGCAAACCTGCTGGTCAGTGAGCGACAAAACTCAAACTTGTAGGACACATATCGCTTCTAGCACACATATCGCTTCTAGCACACATATCGCTTCTAGCACACATATCGCTTCTAGCACACATATCGCTTGTTGCAGACACACCAGCTTTTCCGGGAAGCCCAGGAAGCCCCTCAAACCCTCTTCGACCCTCTTTGCCTGGGAGACCTGCCATGACACAGTTACTCTCTTGTTCCTCTCCCCTCTCTTCATACCTTGCGCCCCCTGCTCCCCGACGTCCCCTCGAGGTCCCTCTGCTCCTTGCAGACCTTGCATCCCCCTCACTCCTGCAGCTCCCGCCTTGCCCTCGTGGCCCGGAGCTCCAACATGTCCAGTGGCGCCATCCTTCCCTGAGAATCAGCATGTGACTGTGTGAAAGTGCGAGTTGATATGGCTGCACCTCGAACCCCCTTGACCCCTTCCTGGCCTGCAGCGCCCGGCATTCCTGGACTTCCCGTCCCTCCAGGGGGGCCCGGAGGACCAGGTGGGCGCTTTGCAAACATTTTCATCAAGTCTTGGACATCTGCATCTAGCCTGTGAAAGTTTTCTCGCAGGTTGTTGTCTTGAGCTGTCAGCTTCCTTTGCGTGAGGACCAGGTGCTGCTGCAACATCTTCTCACTCCAATCTGCGTCAAAAGCTGGCGAGCTCTCAAATTCATTCGTCGGAGTCAGCGAGCTCTTGCTATGCTTGCTTTCCTCATCCGAGTTAAGTAGTAAGCCAGCTAAACATCCAAGCAAGATACATGTGAAGAGCAGGAGATGCGTCCTGGTGCTGCTACCAGCATCCTGATCGCTTAGAAGTCACGGACACAGCGAATCACAAGAATCGGCGCCGTCGAAACAGAGACAGAGACAGAGACAGAGACAGAGACAGAGACAGAGACAGAGACAGAGACAGAGATAGAGAATAGAGATAGAGACAGAGACAGAGGGTCAGTGACAGGAAGGGGCTGGGGTCAGGAGCTTAGAGCTTCATGCTTACTTGGCTTGGATGCTGCTGGCTCCAACCTGCCCGCGTCTCTTCCCTCATTTCCTGGCTCATATTTGTGGCATATACAGTGGACCATCTCCCCTCCAAGGCCCGGGCCCCCTGGGCCCGGGTGCCAGGCCGGGCTACGGGCCCGGGCCCCCCGGGCCCTGGGCCTAAACCACTGAGGTATGGGCTAGAGGCAGTGGTTGGCCCGCGGATGAGATCGAATATAGTAGTTCCACCGTGACGAGCAGTGACGAGGACGAGACTGAGACGAGATCGGACGGCCTGCCGCAGTGCCGCCGGGCCCGAGCCACGCCGTGACCGCCGCTGGCGGCGCCGGGCCGGGCCCCGGGTTGCAAACTTGAAAGTTGTCCGAGTACGGTCCGCCGCTGCGGCGATGCCGCGGGGCCGGGGTTTTGGCGGCTGGTGGAGTTTTACTCCGGCCTCGCAGAAGGTAAACTTCACTTCGAGGTCGTCACTGGCGGGATTACACTTGGCGGCCTGCCTATCGGCACGGATGGTCCGCGGCCACCAGCTTTGTGGCGGCGGCGGACGTCTCGACTGACAGTGGTCAGTCGGCTGCCTCCGGGTATCGCGTCTGAGTCTAAGGGATTTTATTCCTCCTGCATGCTCCTGCTGCTTGTTGCTTGATTGCCTGACCCTTAGGCTGCTTGTCTGCGCGGCTTCGCGCTTGGGCTGGCGATGCCGCGTCTGGGTGCCAGCAGTGCTGGTTCTTTTCGGGCTTGTGTTTTGTGTGTGATTGTGCAGCTTCTCGCTGTGCGCAGTGTGCCAGTGTGCCAGGAGGTTCAGCTTGTTCCTCAGTGCTTTGTTTTGCTTGAGGCACTTTTTACCTTCTGCCAGTAAATCGGACTATCCTTGCTAGTCAGCTACGAGCGAAGGTTTCTACCCTCAACGAAGAGCTCTCGAAGCTCGGGCTCGTCCAGCTTAGAGTCATGTTCAAGACGCTGGTGAGGGCGAGCCATCTCCAGAAGCTGCGCTTCTTCCTCCAGGGGTCATCTCCGTTTCTCCCGCGGGTCCAGTCACAGATTCGTCGCTTTGACCTCTCTGTCCACCTGGCGCGCGGCTTGAGAAATACCACCGCTGGCCTTCCTCGCAGTACCTCGCCGCGCATCCCGACCTGCTCGAGTTTGCGAGGTTCAAGCGGGAGCTTCCGCATAGTCGGGGAGGGGACGAGTTCACGCCCTCTGAGGGTCTACACCCCGCTGCTTACTATACGGCTATCGCTCGCTTCCTCGCTTGGTACTCTGACCAGCCCATGTCCCGGACGCTGCCCTCTCCTCATAGCCTGGACGTTCACTGCTCGAGATCTCTCCGTGCCCAGAAGCATCCTCTGGCGACCTTCTTCGTTGAGGCGCACGACTTCGTTCATAATGCTGGAGCGATCCTCTACCGTCGTGTCGGAAGGCTCCTGCACCGGCCCGCCTGCAGATGGCACGGCGATCCCATCTGCCCCGGCTGCTACTAGGCTATGCCTGATGAAAAGTGCCTCAAGCAAAACAAAGCAGGAACAAGGGAGGGGGTGGATTTACTGGCAGAAGGTAAAAAGTGCCTCAAGCAAAACAAAGCAGGAACAAGCTAAACCTCCTGGCACACAGCGCACAGCGAGAAGCTGCACAATCACACACAAAACACAGGCCCGAAAAGATCCAGCACTGCTGGCACCCAGACGCGCAGCGCAACCCAAGCGCGAAGCCGCGCAGACAAGCAGCCGAAGGGTCAGGCAATCAAGCAACAAGCAGCAGAACATGCAGGAGGATTAAATCCCTTAGACGCGATACCCGGAGGCTGTCGACTGAATACTTTCAGTGGAGA
>NW_005434118.1:0-3597 GCF_000315625.1 Guillardia theta CCMP2712
GGTAAGGAAAGGAAGATGAAAGAGGGTCGTGCGAAGGGGCGGAGAGAGGAAGGAGAGAGGAGTGGCAGAGGACGAGGGCACGCAATTCAGGAGAATGTACGGTTCGCAGAGTTGGGAGGAGGAGGAGGAGGATGGGAGGACACTGAGCAGGACAAGGACCAGGAGGATGATAAATAACGAGGAAGAGGAGCAGGAGCAGGAGGTCAGCGCGCGAGTTTCTACCTTCTTCCGCGAGGAGATGCCGCCAGCTGTCGTTCGTCTCCAGCTGGACAGGGACCTGGCAAGGACTCACTCTCCCTTCCCCAGCTGCAGTGACCCCGCAAACCTGGTAAGGGAAGGCAAACTGCTCCAACTCTCGCACCTCGGGCACACTGGGATAGCACCAGAGCTGCTCGGGGATGCACGAGGCCACGCAGGAGGAGGAGGAAGTGGAGTCGCCACTGCTGAGCGCGTCTGCCCACATGGCATGCGCTGTATTGCCCGAGACGCCGTAGAGAACCAGGTGCTCGAGCAGCCGCTCGTTACCCATGTCCTCGTCGTACTCGGAGATGGCGTCTTGGAACGTGCTGGAGGAGATGCCGGAGAGGTTCCGTCCTACGAGACAGCCCTGGTCGCTCCTTCCGCACTCCTCGGTGAAGAGCTCCTGGGAGGCAGGAGCAAGGTGAAAACTCCCGTGCAGCTCTCCTCCCCTCTCGTCGTTCCCAGCCTGAGCCAGCGGAGGGGAGGAAGGGCGGAGGGGAGGGGAGAGGCAGAGGTTGGCCGGAGTAGCGTCGGAGGAGGAGACCATGCTTCGCTTCCTGAGGGAGGGGTTGGCGGCTGCAAACAACTCCATCTGCCGCGAAGGGACTTCTGGGGTGATCTTTGCCCCTCGCTCCATGTGCTCGCATAGACTCTGCAGCGCACGATACCTGACAAGCAATCCAGTAAGACCGAGAAGAGCATGTTGCCTTGAACCCTTCCTATCTCCTTGCCCACCTTTCCTTCTCCAGCTCCTGTGCTTCCCATCGCCTTCTCTACCCATCTCTTCTCCACCTCCTGCATTCTCTTCCTTCTCTTTCTGCTTTTCCCTCTCCTGCACCGCTCTTGCACCCTGCTCCTGCTCCTGCTCCTGCTCCTGCTCCTGCTCCTGCTCCTGCTCCTGCTCCTGCTCCTGCACCTTCGTCCTTCCTTGTCTCCACTTGGTTCTCGTTGTACCCCTCGTTTTCAACCCACCCTCCCCTCATCCTCAGCCATTCTCTTCATTTAGATCTGCTTCACTCCCTTCCCGCTGATCCCGCTCCCCTCTTCTCCTCACCTTCCTTTCCACATGTTCACCTCACCCATGAGGGCTGCGTTCTCGTCCATCAGTCGTCTGATCTCCTCGGTGCTGTCAGAGCTGCTGCCTGCGATGCGCCTGATCCCCAAAGAGTCGATCTGCTGCTTAGCAGTATGCGGCATTGCGCTCTCAAGCGCGCGAAAGGCTTTACCGACGGCCAACTTGACGAACGACTGAGGGATCGCGATCTTGGACTTCTTGCTGTCAGAAGCATCCTTCTGCGTGAAGGACATGCTCAACTCTCAAACGACCCTCACGACCCTTCGCTGCCCATCGATAGTGATTCAATCTATGCACCCGGTACAGCAACACCAGCGGGCTAAGGCAAGCTTGCTTCTCGTCTCCTTGCTCACAGAGGCATGAAACAATCGTCAACATACATCATGCTTGTCGTCTGCCGCACTTGTGACGTCGTCGGTCACAACTACATCACGCAACCTTCCACAAACGTCAGTTGACCTCTTGCACCCCCTTCTTCTCCTCTCCTCATTTTCGTATGGATCTCTTGCTCGTGCCACGTCTGCACTCTTCATCCTTCTCATGCTAGAAGTCTCGTGCTGATGAAAATCCTCCAGTCCCTCTACCTCCCCATGCTCATATTCTGCGCTACTACGGAATGGTCCCTTAATGATGCCATCCTCTTTCTCCTCTACATCCAGCTTCCTCCACTGATCCATCTGCTGCTCCCGCTCCCGCTCCTCCTCTTCCTCTGCTGCTTCTTCTCTCTCCCCCCTACCCCCAGCATTCCCTCCTCCTCTTCTCCTCCTCGTCCCCTTCACTCCGATACGCCGGCCTTCAGAGGAGCCATTTCGCCGCTGTATATAACTATTATTATTTATACATATAAAACAATAATCGAGGATTTTGTATTGCAGTGTTCTACAACATCATTATGTAATGGTACTACATTCCTCCACTTTATGTACCATTATAATACAAATAATGTTATGTATACCAGTGCTTTTTATTCAAAGTTAAGTTAAAAATCATTACGAGGTTTTTATTAGTTACAAGTCACGGTACGGTCACCGGGTGTCGCCGAGGCTCCAAGTCCGGGCCGGCGGGCGGCGGCCCGGCGGCCCCCGGTCCGATCGTACGCTGCGGCTCAGCTGATCATCATCATGATGGGCCACCGCGGCAGCAGATTGTCGGCAGTGCCCGGACATTGACTGACGGTGATTAAAGGTACAAAAAGACTAGTTTAGGACAAACGAGAACCTATCATGAATACCGTACTGCCAAGTGCTGCCGCAGTGCCCCGTCTGTCATCCGGACCGCCGCCTGAGTCGGGAACTTGTGTGCCGTGAGCGCCAATGTGACGGCACGGCCCGGAGTCTGTCGGAGCTGAGCGCCGGTAACCGTTCGGTTAAACCGTTGTCAGTG
The DNA here is from genome assembly GCF_000315625.1 of Guillardia theta CCMP2712. NCBI lineage: Eukaryota > Cryptophyceae > Pyrenomonadales > Geminigeraceae > Guillardia > Guillardia theta. The sequence continues at coordinate 2,699 of NW_005434118.1, forward strand.
ACACCGGGCCGCGTGACTGAGCCTCCGTTTAAAGGAGGGCCAGCCTGGCACCGACTAGTATTCCGACGGAAGCCTTGAAGGCTGATTGAATCGGTGCGTTTGAGGCGAGCCTCAGGCTAAAGGTGAAACCGTGCCTCCTGAACCTGAAGTTTTTCAGCAGCTTGCGGCTGACCGTCGCTGAGATCTAAACACCCCAGGCTAAAACTCTTTCAAGCCTGCGTCTCAACTCACACCTTTTCGCGCTCCCTTACAAGGACGGAGAGGGTCCAAGTCTCGTGACCCATCTTAAAATCGTTTTAGCAGCAAATAAATTAGTCAACTACTACCATCGCCTCCCCTTGCCTCCCTTGCCTCTGCCCTCCTCCCGCCACTCCCCATGGCCTCGCCCTCCTTTGATCTTCCTCCTTCCAGCATCCTCTCTCCTCTCCCTTCCCTCCCGACTGTTCGCATCGTCTATCCCCGACGCCCCCCCTCCCTCGCACCTGACCAAGCTCGCCGTCCCCTCTTCCAGCGCATCACCCGCGAGCGCATCTGCTCGCTCATGCACCTCAGCCAGCCCGAGGCAGCCCGGCAGCTGGTGAGTAGAGCCACGAGCGAGGTAGAGGACACAAGGAGGAAGAAGCAGAGAGCGGCTGCAGGGAGGCAAGGGGGCGGGGGAGGCAGCAGGGAGGCAGAGGTAGGGGAGCACAAGGACGGAGGGTCGTGCGAGGTCAGCGCTGACTGTGTTGCCTCAGGGCCTCTCCGTCTCCGCCCTCAAGAAGGCGTGCAAAGCCCTCGGCGCCGGCCGCTGGCCGTACCTGAGGAGAAACCCAGCCAAGCCCTTGGTCATCGAGGAGGAGTGGCTGGCGTGGTACATGTCGATGGGGCTGGAGGAGGATGGTGTCACACCTCGAAGATTC
>NW_005434117.1:0-1930 GCF_000315625.1 Guillardia theta CCMP2712
TGTAGTAGTTGTCATAGCCAGACAGCGCTATATATTGACAGCTCTCTACCAGTCATAAAGATGACTGATTTAGCTATGGACAAGGCCGTTTATGGGGTTATATCAAACGTTGAAGAGGGAGATAAGAGAGTTTATAAGACCGGCAATTGGCATTATGCCTATAAGAAGCTAGATGGCAACCGGTTGATGATTAACGCAGTGGGCGAGGGTGCGATATGGGTGACGAATTATAACAACATTCAAAAAATAGACAATGGCGATTATCTGTGCTCATCCCCTATAAGAGGGTATAGTATGGTCCAGAGCGATGACCTTCTACACAGTTACACGGTAGCGAAGACTAGCTGCCCAGTTGATTTTATTGATGAGAATTCAGACTGGTATTATAAGAACTTTAAGCATCGATATGAGACCTATGAGGGCAATGAGTATATATGTGTGTTCATTGGTTGTACATATCACTCAGGTTAAAATAATAATATAGCTGGGGGTTGCGCCCCCCAACGGCGCTGTTTTTTGGTTAAGCTTTTTTTAAAAGCTTACATCTTTATAAAGATGACCGTAACAGTCAAGAATAAGAGGAGCGGAGTGTCTGTGGAGGTGAAAAATGATATAAGGAAAAGAAAGATATTATAAGATAAAAAATGCCTGATTATTCAAAAGGAGTCATCTACACTATCAGATGCCGCACAGATACATCTTTGATATATGTTGGAAGCACACTAAACACTCTCGCTAAGAGATGGGGAGAACATAAGCATAATTGTCTCAACCCAAATCATAAAGCTTACAATCGACAGTTGTATCAAAAAATACGAGAAACCTCTATTGATGACTGGTACATTGAACTTTATGAAAAATACCCTTGCCAAGATAGGCAAGAGTTAAATAAGAGAGAGGGAGAGGTTATCCGTGAGATTGGAACCCTTAACAAATATGTAGCTGGAAGAACTGATAAGCAATATTATGAGGAGAACAAGGAAAGGAAAGATGAATATCATAAACAATATCGTGAGAAAAATAAAGAGAAGATAGCTGAACAACATAAAAAATGGAATGAAAAAATTCAATGTGAGTGTGGGGCAATTTGTAGTGTGATAAATATAAACAGACATCGGAAATCACAAAAACATCTTAAATTTATTTCAAACAATAATATAAATGACTGTGAAGACCAAAGTCAAAAATAGAAAAGCTGATGTAAGTGTGAGTGTGAATATTAACAACAAATCAGAGGCGAATAACCACTCTAAGAACAAGTATGTCCCACACATCCCATCGTGGCAGGATGAGGGCCAAGCACCACCCCCCCAGACACACATCCAGCATGTCATCCCATATTTCAATAAGAATTTTTCATTTGAACCTCAGTATAACAGCAAGAAATACGCAGACAGCACTAACCCAATGATTCCAGATGGCAATAGCGAGATACCGCAATATATAGCAGCACCCAAACCAGCATCAGAAGAACCAGCACCACCAGCACCACCAGCATCTGGAGCAGCAGGAGCAGCAGGAGCAGCAGGAGCAGCACCACCAGAAGAACCAGCACCACCAGCACCACCAGCATCTGGAGCAGCAGGAGCAGCAGGAGCAGCAGGAGCAGCAGGAGCAGCAGGAGCAGCAGGAGCAGCACCTGAACAGGAACTTATTGAGCCGCTGGACTATTGGCCGCCGTCACTCGTCACTCGTTTTAATGAATCTTCACGACGAACGCAACAAAGGATGATTGAGACCAGCAATGAAAGATATAGAACACTCTCTAGGTCGTTATCAACTGGCGATAATCTTCTCAGCGCCAGGGCTATCACCGATAGTGGGCTATGGGCTATTATCCAGGAAATGCTCGACACAGAGTCTATCCCAAGCTCAGAGGCTGAACAGCATTATTCAACTCTCTTGAACAGAAGATTGAGAAGGAGGAATG
>NW_005434117.1:2185-3845 GCF_000315625.1 Guillardia theta CCMP2712
GACCGTGGATGGGGTTCTTGGCAAGACCGGGGGCTCTTACTACAATACCCTCCGCTTTCCTAGGAATACCTTCTCGCTGATTGACAGCCTTTATGATTAAGTTCAATAATGTTGTGGTTCAAAATATTACCGATTATAATGTCGTTCAAAACATACTATTCGATATCGTCTCGAACAACCAGGACGCAGACGGTCGTATGAATTGCTCTATGTTGAACAACGACCCAAGCGTAAAAGTAGCCGGCGATTATCGATACATTGGCTGTGGGCCAATCAGCACTACCCTCGTCGATGGCACCACTGCTCTGGACGCATCGGACGATATCTGTAAGGACAGGGCCAACTACTATATTAAGAACTGGCTGGGCATCCTCCAGCAGGGCAACGTGAATATTATCGACACAAGTCTGGTCGGGACTATCCAGATTACCATTGGATTTGCCTCAGCGGCTGTGTTGGCTAAGAGCTACCCCAACGCTACAGATGAAACCACATACCCAAGCCCTGACTACACCCTGAGCGACATCAAGTTCAATATGACTAAAATCAATATGCCGTCGTGGTGGTATGAGGGCATGAGAACTCAGCTAATGAACGGGACAACCTATTCATTGTATTTCCCGCATTACAATGTCTTCACGGGCCAGTCGAACCCGAGCAAGAGTCAGACCACTAGATTTACCATCGCTTCAGACAGTCTGGATTACGTTCTCGGAACTTTTATCCCAAGTGACTACACCGACACTACCAAACTCAAGACCTTCGGCGATTCGACTAATAATAAAGACAAAACCATCGATGCTGTCATATCGGGAGGCAAAGGTTCTTCTCAGAATCAGAGCCGATATTTCCGGCGAAACGGTGACAATTTGCTGAGCTCTCAATGGACGCTTGGCAGTGAGAAGTTGCCCCAGGTCCCGAATACCCTCACGGGCTGTGTCCAGTCTGTGGTGGAGGCGTTCAACCTCCACCAATCAGCAGACGGCGGATTTTATAAGGGCTGTACTGACATTGAGATGTTTTCAACATTTTTCTTTGCCGATATTTTGAGTCTCCAACACGTCGGAGATACGAGCGGAATTATGCTGGTTTCGGGCCTAGACACAAGGCAGCTCCCAATAATCGTCGAATGGTCCACAAGAGATGTTGGAACAACTACTTATTCGACTTCAAGTCAATATTGGACACCATTCATCATCGCCGCAGAGACCCGCAAATGCGATATCAGTGCCGGAAACAGTGTGAGCATCAATTAAACTAAAAATATACACTGATAGTAAAGAACATGTTTTTGCCACCGACCACAGTCAAAGCCGGCATCAATAGGCATTTGAGCTTCCAGCAAATCGACAAGGATACCGACCACCATAAATGCTACAATCCAATTAAGCCAAATGACGATACTTATAAGCTCCCATATCCAACGTCGAGCATCTACTATTTACAACACGAGACGGCTTTCAAGCCTGATATTTACAACTCAAAGAGCTCATATGAGCCTCTTAATCATGATGACTGGTATCCAATGTATGCGGACAAGCTGCCAGATAGAAGGATGAACGTGATGTACCAGATGACGCCTATCTCTGAGCTACCAAGGATGCCCATCACCGGTACATCGGCCATAATTCAGTGATTCCATTTTCATCCCGCCTTGTAC
>NW_005434116.1:0-1849 GCF_000315625.1 Guillardia theta CCMP2712
ACAGATGGTCGTTTTTCTCAAAGATTTGCAGTAGACGTATAGATCTTGCCGTTTCTCAATCTCCGTGTAGACACGCTCGAACACCTCATTCCCCAGCAAACTCCTGATATGGCTCAAGACCATGTCTTTTCTCTTCTTTGGATCACAACTTCTGAATCGGATAAATGAGTATTTGGGCGAGAACATCATAATCCGAGTTCCCTTTCCTCCAGTAAAATATGCAAATGTCAAAGCATTGGGATCCAGCTGCCCTAAGCGTGCCATGATCTCGTTTGTGATGAGTGAAACGGTTGCAAACCCTTTCTTTGCAGCATCTATTTCCGCGTCTGATAGAAGGTGCTTCATACCGCATACGTACTGTTTCACTGCGGTTTGAACATTGATACCTCCTTGGTCAGGATGGTCAGAAAGCCAATGAGAGTCAACATCAACATCGAAGAGTGTTACCCAGGCAACATTTTCGGACTCATCCTTTAATCTCTGGAATGTGATAGTGTTGTACAGTGCTATTCTTGTATTTTCATAGAAATGTTCGAGAAACGTTTGTTCTTTTGTGTGTATAGCCAGTAAATACTCCTTTTGGAACTTCTTATCCCACTGTGCATCATTCTTGTTCAATCTTGTCATTTGTTTGATCTCATCGTCACGTAGAGCTTGATAACTTTCACTTTGAAGTGATTTGGTATCCTCTATTAAGTGTTGTTGCACAATAGCAGCAGGTACGATCAAGGTGGTATTCGTGTACGGCTGATAGGAGAGACTGCTCGATCCCGAAGGAGGATAGATTCTCACCTTGATGAATACCTGACCATTACTTGGAAGACTTCCAGAATCAGGGATCGACAAACCCCTCAGATGGTGAATATTTCTCATCTTGGCATTGCCAAGATCGTTTTCGTCACTATCGGTCACTTTCCGCTTTTTCTTGTCTGGTTCGCCATCCGATGGCATGTCAGATTCACCACCATACTCCCTTCCGTTTCGTGGTTTCATGAGGAGAGATTTTCCTCTTTTGTGGTCCTGTTGAGGGATACTTATATACTCAATTCTTTCAAAATCACGAATACATATATCCACACTTATATACTCAATTCTTTCAAAATCACGAATACATATATCCACGGTTGGGATCCCACTCCTGTACAAGATCGATCGATCCCCTTGGTAGAGTTTGGGGGGGGGAATTCATTCAGCACTTTGTTTTCTTTTTTTCATTCCATCCGGACCCCCACCCCTCAATTCCTCTAGATTCGGTGGGTAGTAGAGTACACCCCACCCTCTCCTGCCAGCTATCGAATCGGTGGGTAGTAGAGTACACCCCACCCTCTCCTGTATGATCAGCTATCGAATCGGTGGGTAGTAGAGTACACCCCACCCTCTCCTGTATGATCAGCTATCGAATCGGTGGGTAGTAGAGTACACCCCACCCTCTCCTGTATGATCAGCTATCGAATCGGTGGGTAGTAGAGTACACCCCACCCTCTCCTGTATGATCAGCTATCGAATCGGTGGGTAGTAGAGTACACCCCACCCTCTCCTGTATCATCAGCACCCCACCCCAACTACTGCAAACTCTAAATGAATGGCTTTGAGCTTCTCTCCTGCCACTGACATTCTGCTGAAATGTTTGCTTCCCGCGCGGCATGCATTTTTAAACAGCTATGAGTCCAATAGAGGCCTTGATTGACGTGAAAGGTTATCGTAAAAATTTTGATTCATCTTCGTTTTGCTGCGACCATTAAGCAGGCTTGCGAGTCGAACGATCATGTATCTGTACACATTCGGCGAAGGGATCTATCGGAAAGAAAATCAACGTCTATCGCTCAGCTGGTAAAGGAAATCACAAGTG
>NW_005434116.1:2133-3859 GCF_000315625.1 Guillardia theta CCMP2712
CCTCATATTACAGTTTTAGTACAGGGTGAAACTAATACTCTCGACGCCCATACAACAAAAGGAACGACGGCTGAAGAGAAAGACAAGTTTGTATCTTGATTTTTCATCAACGAAGACGAGGAAATATGAGGCGCAAGAGAAAGTGGGAATGATTGCAATTTGCTCCTGAGACAGCAGTGACACTGAAGGACATCGATATGATTGCAATTTGCTCCTGGAACAGCAGTGACACTGAAGGACATCGATACTCGACTAGTATCTATTCACGGATTACTCATAGCAAGCTACACAGTTGCAACCCGCTTGCTGGTCCATGCAAGGGGTCACAACGGACGATCAGTGGCGGGGTTCGTGTCGTCGAGCTTCTCACTGCGAGATCGGTTCCTTGTCGAGCTGCTGATTCTTCATCAGTCTTGCCCTCCGGTCTGAGTACCAGGAATAGGCGTACTTGCCTGTCCTGTAGCTCCCGTACGCCGCCGTACCGACGACAGCCGCACCGACGCATGCTACAGCAGCTGTTGTGGACAGTCCCAACATGCCGGTTGCTCCAATGCTCTGAAGCGTCGCTACCATTCCCCCTGATGCCATGGACGCGACTCCTCCTCCAGAAGCGACGGCTGAGGCTGACATCATAGACGCTGCCGTGCTGCCTGCGGCGATGCCAGTGCTGGTGAAACCAATCGCTTGCACTCCAGCCACAGCAGCGGCAGGAGCAAGCATCGCACCGCCCAGAGCCCCTCCTCCTGCAGCTGCCGCTCCTGATGAGATCCAAGGGCCTCCACGTCTAGCACTCTCAGTTGCCTCCTTTAGATCTGTGTCTTCCCACTGCACGATCCATTCAGCCGGAAGCTCCTCCACCCGTCTCAGCACCGCCTCCCCGTCAGACCCATCCAGACAAGTCAGAGGTTTCTTCTGATCAGCGTCAGCATAGAAGATCGGTCCGTTGTCAAGCTTCTGATCCTTGGCAAAAACGCGAACAAACTGTTGGTCTTTGACCTTGAATGCAAACGAACCATCGACCTCAACATTGAAGGACTCCATCGCTTCCTCTGGCAGCGGAACAGTATCCTCAGCAGCAGCAGATGTTTCTGGTGGGTTCATCGCACTTTCACCTTTGTCGGTGCTCGTTGGCGCCATGCCTTTCCCTGTTGCGGCTTTTCTTTACTCAAAGTTAAGTTAAAAATCAGTACGAGGCCCGTGACCGGGCCGGCGGGCCGCGGCCGGGGCCCAGTTCAGTTCAAGTAGTCAAGCCTAGTCATAAGTTAGGTTAAAAATCAGTACGAGTTTCACTGAAAGTCAGTAGTGAGTTTACAGTACTGAAAGAGTAGAGGAGGCTTGTCGGACCCTGAAAAGGCTGTCGCACATCATGGCATGCCATAGTGGCGAGAAGTGATTAGGTATACCCCCAAACTGCGGCGAGAAGAGAAAAGACAGCGAGAACCGACCCTCATCATCCTGCCCACTGATGTCCCGGCCGGGCCGCGAGAGTCCCGGCGCCGGTCCGCCGGTGACCGTCGGAGTCCCGAGTCCGGTACGGTCGAGTCCCGGTCCCCGGGCCGGGCCCTCACTAGTCCTTTATTTTACTCTAAGTTAAGTTAAAATGGAGGAATCTGGCTTTTCGTAATGCAGCGACAAAATGCAGCTGCAGCATTCATGGATGACGGTGATGCACAAGAGACAGAGAAAAATGATAAAAGTGGTAAAACAATGGGATGGCTGCTACAGC
>NW_005434115.1:0-2519 GCF_000315625.1 Guillardia theta CCMP2712
GGGATAAGGGAAACCGCGAAAAGTTTGGAAGAAGAACGAAATCAGCAAGAGAAAAATGAAATCAGGAGGGAAAAGAGCAGGGAAGAGGGGGACTAGCAGTGAAAGCTTCACCTGCTTGAGGGATATCATATATCCGATCTCTGGCCTCAGCCTCCTACCACCCAACAAAATTGATGAGCAGGAGGAGGAGAGGGGAGAAAGGAGGAGGAGGAGGAGGAGGAGGAGGAGGAGGAGGAGGAGGAGGACGGAGGAGGAGGAGGACGGAGGAGGAGGAGGAGGAGGAGGAGGAGGAGGAGGAGGAGGAGGAGGAGGAGGGAGGGAGGGAGGGAAGGAAGGAGGGAGGGGAGGGGGGGGGGAGGATAAGGTGGTGGCGGCGGTGGAGGAGGAGGAGGAGGGATCTGACTTGTAACAGGGCGATCAACTGCATGCCTGGGAAGCTTCCCAGTGCTGTGACATCAGCTCGGTATGACCTCAAAGCTTCTCCTCCAACCTTCGAGCCAGCGAGCGGAGAATTCTATGGTGAGGAGGAGGGGAGGAAGCGGAGAGGAAGTTTAGGCAGGACAGAGGAGGGGAGCAGGGGCAGGGGCAGGAGCAGGAGCAGGGGCAGGGGCAGGGGCAGGGGCAGGGGCAGGGGCAGGGGCAGGGGCAGGGGCAGGAGGAGGAGGAGGTTGCGCTGCTCCTTTTGTAGTTTCTGACTGGCAGCAGGATATGGGCTGGTGAGGCTGAGCACGAGGACGGAGGATGCTTTCATCAACGTGAGCACGACGGGAGAGGCGCCGAGCTGCTCGGAAGTTGAACTGCCTGCGATGAGCGAGAGGACAGTGAGGATAGACAAAACCTGCTTCCTCATGGCGATCGCCTGCCAAGATGGTCTGTCAGATAGGTGCGGAGGAGGGGGAGGAGCAGCAGCAGGACATCGGGGAGGGAGGCAGGGAGGCAGGGAGGGAGCGATGGAGCGATGGAGGGAGCGAGGGAGGGAGGGAGGGAGGTGGTTTCTGCTGCTGACTGGCATGACAGCGAGGTCTCGATGTCAGGTCAATATCATGTGAGCACCGACGTTTACAGGAGGTGGACGAGAAATGTTCTCCTTCTGTCGTCTCATCAATACTGGCCGCCAATCCTCCTGCTCCTCCTGCTCCTCCTGCTCCTCTTGACAGCATGGAAGATGTGGAAGAAAAAGGGGAGTGCTAGGAAAGCAGAGCTGACGGACACTGGCAAGAAGCGCAGCGATAGGATGGGTGACAGAGTCGAGCAACAGACTGATGGCAAGGCGGCGAAGGAGGAGGAAGAGGAGGAGGGAACTACCAACGACCTCGCCGAGGAAGGGGAGCAAGCGGGATCATCGGTCCTCACAGTGGGGAGGATGGAGATCGAGACGGATCAGGTGCTGGGCTACGGGTGCCAAGGGACGGTGGTGTACCGCGGGAGGATGGGGGGGAGGGAGATTGCGGTGAAGAGGATGGTCAAGGACTTCGTGGAGGTGGCGGAGCAGGAGGTGAATCTCCTGATATCCTCCGACATGCATCCCAACATCGTGAGGTACTTTGACACAGAACGAGACAGCTGCTTCCTCTACCTCGCCTTCGAGCTCTGCCAGTGCACCCTTGCTGCCCTCGTCGACAAGCTCTCCTCCTCCCCGCTCGACCCCCTCGCCTCTCTCTTCCGCCCGCACGTTGCCATGCTCGAGCTGGTCGGCGGCGTCTGCCACCTGCATGGCATGAACATCGTCCACCGAGACCTGAAGCCCGTGAATCTGCTCATCACTGAGAGCGGGAGGATCAAGATCAGCGACATGGGCCTCTCCAAGAAGCTCGACCACGAGCACGCGAGCTTCGAAACTTCCTCCGGCACGTTGGGATGGCGAGCAGCCGAGCAGATCAGAGGGGAAAAGTGCAGCATCAAGGTCGACTCGTTCGCGCTGGGCTGCATCCTGTACTACGTCATGACCAAGGGCTCCCATCCCTTCGGGGAGCGGGCGAGGAGGGAGAGCAACATCCTAGCGGACAAGCCGGACGTGAGGAGAGTATGGAAAGAGCGCGAACTCTCTGACCTCATCCTCCGCCTCGTCGCCCATGACCCGCGATCGCGACTGAGCATGCAGGAGGCAAGCAAGCATCCGTTCTTCTGGGAAGCTTCCAAGAGGTGAAGCATGCAGCTCCAACTCGTCATGTCCTCTCCTCTACTTCTTCGCTTTCTCCTTCTCCTCTTGCATCCCCCCCCTTCCCCTCCTCCTCCTATCACTTTATCTGTTGCTCGATCACTCCTGCTTCGCCTCTCCCCTCTTGTCCTCCCTCTTCTGCTTTCCCTGTCCTTCCCCCCCACTCTCTCCTCTCTCCTCTCTCCTCTCTCCTCTCTCCTCTCTCCTCTCTCCTCTCTCCTCGAACCTGTGCCAACGATAAATCCGTACGATCCCTCCAACTCAGAGATGAGTTAAACACATTGTGCTCCAAAGAGAATGTGATAACGACATGAAAAATGGCAAAGCAACCATGAACGCTGCTCTTGCTTCCACCTGCTGA
>NW_005434115.1:2965-4011 GCF_000315625.1 Guillardia theta CCMP2712
TCCTCTCTCCTCTCTCCTCCTCCTCTCTCCTCTCTCCTCTCTCCTCTCTCCTCTCTCCTCTCTCCTCTCCTCTCCTCTCTCCTCCTCTCCCTCTCCCCCTCTCCCCTCCCTCCCTTCCTCTCTTTCATCTCGTCACTCGACTTCGTAGGCTTCAGTTCCTGTTGGACGTCAGCGACAGGATCGAGCATGAAGGAGCAGAAGCGCAGATAGTGCAGGAGATCGAAGGCTGCAGCCCGAGGATCTTTCATCCTACATGGGAGAAATATCTGCATGTGGACCTCATCACCGACCTCGGGGGAGGAGAAGGTCAACTGCCCTGCCCTTCCTCCTTGTCTCCTCCTATTGCCGTTCCTCCTCCCGCCCCCCCCTTTTCCCCTCCCTCGTCTCGTCTCGTCTCGTCTCGTCTCGTCTCGTCTCGTCTCGTCTCGTCTCGTCTCGTCTCGGCTCCCTCCTCTCCCTCTTCTCCCTCCTCTGTCTCCTCTCCTCTCCTCTCCTCTCCTCTCCTCTCCTCTCCCAGACTCTCCCTGACAGCGCGGCAGGTACAAGTTCGACAGCGTCAAAGACCTCCTGCGAGCTATCAGGAACAAGAAGAGCCACTATCACGACCTACCCCCTCCCCTCCAGCAGACCGTGGGGCCAGTCCCCGACGGCTTCCTCTCCTACTGGACCAGCCGCTTCCCCGACCTGATCATGGAGATGTTCTTTGTTCTGAGAACTTCCAGCGTGTGGGAGGAGGTGACGTTCAAGCCGTACAGGTGAAGGGAGGCATAGCATGTTATGTTGTGCCGGAGAGGAGAAGGGAGAGGATGGATGCGAAGAGGTGGGGGGGGAGGAGAGGAGGGAGGAGGGGAGGTGCTGCGATGAGACAATTGTAATTTTACTTTCTTGATGTCTTAATGAAACCAACAACGTGATCTCGAGCATGAAAACTGAGATGAGAATGATCGTGAAGCTAGACATCAGCACATGTGTGCTGTCACTTGTATTGAACCTTTTTCTTCCAACCCTGTATGGCTTGAGTTCGGGTTATCCTCCTCCTCCTCGTC
>NW_005434114.1:0-3554 GCF_000315625.1 Guillardia theta CCMP2712
GAAGACACTCCCGTCCACTGTGGACACACTTAGGATCCTGGCGAGGCTATGAGTGGTGTAGCGGAATACTGCATGTTCCATACATTCTAGAGACGGACCACGGACAGCAGGTTTTGTCAAGAAACAGGGGGTCAAGGGAGCTTTCCTCCCCAGGGAAAAATATTCAATGAGTTTTTGGATCTGCGATATAAAAAAGTCTTTTCTCGGTCACGTGATGTGTCACGTGACTGATCAGGTGAGCCTGTCAGCCGGGTCACGGGCCCTGTCAGCGGGCTGACATGTCACGGGCCTGCTGACACGGTCCGCTGCCCGGTCACGGCCGCCCGGAGAGCTCAGGCCCCCGGCCAATCTCCGGACACTTAGACTCCTGGCGGGCCTCCAGGGGGTCTGAGGCGGGGCTGAAGGCTGCAGTCGGTCTACTGATCGGCCCGGCCGGCAGGATCCTCGAGAAACAGGGGGGTCAAGGGAGGATTTCTTCCCCTGGGAGAAATGTCCTATGGGTTTTTGGATCTGCGATATAAAAAAGTCTTGTCTCGGTCACGTGATGTGTCACGTGACCGGTCAGGTGAGCCTGTCAGCCGGGTCACGGACCCTGTCAGCCGGCTGACATGTCACGGGCCTGCTGACACGGTCCGCTGACCGGTCACGGCCGCCCGGAGAGATCAGGCCCCCGGCCAATCTCCGGACACTTAGCCTCCTGGCGGGCCTCCAGGGGGTCTGAGGCGGGGCTGAAGGCTGCAGTCGGTCTACTGACGGGCCCGGCCGGCAGGATCCGTCGAGAAACAGGGGGGTCAAGGGAGGATTTCTTCCCCTGGGAGAAATGTCCTATGGGTTTTTGGATCTGCGATATAAAAAAGTCTTGTCTCGGTCACGTGATGTGTCACGTGACCGGTCAGGTGAGCCTGTCAGCCGGGTCACGGACCCTGTCAGCCGGCTGACATGTCACGGGCCTGCTGACACGGTCCGCTGACCGGTCACGGCCGCATATTGGGATTCAGGGGGCTGCACCGGTATATGAAATTCCAGGATTACTGATTAGCGCTTTCAATGACCGGTACTTTTGACTGCTCATATACGGGTACTTGCCCTCGCACAGAAGCACCCTTTTACCCCCATTATCATCTAGTAATAGGGGGTGGGGTATTTGAATTGTCATGGGCGGTAACCTTCAAGACCACCCCACTCCTCTCGAAACTTTTACAGACGACATGTTTTAAGGCTGCGAAAACGTTTTAGAAGGATACGGATAATCATAAAATAAATATAAATTGGAAACACAGTAGAAAAGACTTAGAAATTCAATACTAAGGTTCGAAAATATTTTGTACCTGATTCAAATTCATTGTGTACTGTGTTTCTGGGTTTGGTACAAGAATGAAGTCACCGGGTCCTTTTCTGCTAGTGCTTTCACAAATAGGGGGTAGGGTAGTCCCCCCTGTTCCCCACCCATCCCTATTTCAGGGATTTGAATTTTTTCCACAGGCCAGTCGCCACGGCACAAGTTGAGAGACATGTCACTGGGATCTTGAAATTTGCCCTGGCATTTTGAACATTAAAACATTGATTAACCATGTCAGGACCAAATCTATCAAATCCGTCATCCCCACCTTTGCAAGGAAGTTCGTGCAGACGTCGCAAACAAACGATCACCCTGGAAGACGATGAATTGCTCACCTGGGAGTCTCTGGCAAGTCGAGCGGGCTTCCTCTATAAACAAGGAAAATGGCAAGGACAACCTAATGTCAATGCTTGCCTGAAGGCCATAGGTTTGAAAAGAGATTATTTGTATAATTCAAAAATGCCGCAGTGGTTATCAATACCCTTTACAGCGATCCTGCCTATGCAGATGACAGAGAACAATGGACTCAAGTAATGCAAGAATGGGACTTGCTAAGCAGCATGCTGAAGTGTCAAGAAATGAAAAAATGAAAACCTGAATTTGAAATCGGTTTGACCGTTCCAGTAAGATGAGAAATCTCATGCTCAACATTATCGATCTGGTTGGAGATCCTACTTTGATGCAGTCATTCTACTTCCACTCGCTCCTTGTTGGGCACATTGGCCAACAATTCTACGACCGTTTGGTACAATATGGGATCCCTCTTGGATTACTGAACATTAGTAACGTCGAGAATCGCCACAGACATTTTGGAAGACCTTCATATCTTCAAGTCCAACCAGAGGTGAATGCATTCGTCTCAAAGAAACGTCGCCGTGAAGGAGAACATGAACCTTTGATGGAGTCGCGCCAAGCAGCCTGGTCTTACTACGCCTTAGCATCGCTGAGCATGGTAAGTTGGTTCAATTTAGAACGCAAAGCAAAACAATTACAAGTGGTTTTGAATAGTACATAAATGAAAATTTTATTTCTGTGCTATCTTTGGCGCGGATGAGCTTGCCACGACTCTTGAAATGGACTTGGTAAGCCGGCCGCTATAAACAAACTATTTGAGAGGAGGAAACCTCCACATTTCTTTTCCAGTCCAGCCGTAACGATAGATCTTAGAAAATCTGAAAATGAGCAACCCAGCCTCATTAGCAGTTTTCTGTCTTCGTAAGCTGATTGTCACAGGCCCCTCCACGTAAATACTACCAGTCCCATTTGGCAACCGTAGTTGTGAATCATGAAAGGGTATAGTCAAGTGCTTTTGCAAAACAGAGGTTCTTAGATATGTCTCAGGAATTACCCAATAGCATGTTACCAGGCTACTTTTGCTAACAGTGGAACACTTAATTGCCTCTGCTTCAAGATTGGGATCGGTTTGCATAATCTCAGAAAAAAGGAACAGCATTGCACGCATATCCTGTATCTCCACATTGAATCTCAAGGGAGCTTCTTTTGCTGCAGCAAGACAACGAGTCTTTGGTTTTCCTCTCAGCTGCAGCCACTTGTTCAAACTGCGTCTGATCGATTCCAATTCCCAGTGAAGTTCAATGGTATTTGTAAGTTGAAGCAGAAGAGTGACATCGACAAAGTTTTTCAGTTGCTGGGGTAAAACCGTCATGGTATTGAAGTAAGAAAATTGACATTCTTGACTTTTGCGTCCTGGCATTCCGAAGTACAACCACCCAACGATCAGTAAGCTATTGCACCGCATAGTCCTTACAGAGAATTGGGCATAGTTCAGCAATACAGTTTCCTGAATGTCTTGCAATGGAACTTGGTCCGTGTAGATGCTCTGCAAGCACTCATGATCATCAAGGCTAGAGATGAATTGCGTCAAGCGAGCTCCACTCAAGACATTGGTTTGTAATTGTCTCAATACATCCTTGGTGTAAAGAATGTAAACATCTACATGACTCTCGGTTACTTTTCGTATCATACCATGCCGGAGTTGTTTGTTGACGTCCAAGAACGAGATTCCCATACTTGGTTTTAGAAATTCGCGCTTTTGCGATGATTCTCTACTACCACAAAGCACAAGTTGAGGAGCGTCAGTGTCTTCCTGAAATAACATCCGAGAGAAGAAAAAAGGGATTTTGATCATTTGAGGTACACAATCTCTCTCAAGCTTCCGAGTTTCCCCGTCATCATCCATCACTAGCGTTACCCT
>NW_005434113.1:0-96 GCF_000315625.1 Guillardia theta CCMP2712
GTGTCGAGTCCCGTGGACCTGACGGACATGACCATGACGATCTACCATGCCTCCAAGCGGTTCCCCACCTCTCCGATCTTCGCTGCTGGGTTCTCG
>NW_005434113.1:764-2671 GCF_000315625.1 Guillardia theta CCMP2712
ACCATCCAGTACCTTGTTGCTTGTTTGTGCCGGGAGGGGAGGGTGAGGCGGCTGCAGGCAAGGGCTGCTGCGTGAGGAGTACACGTTCTGCGATCGAGCGGCAGAAGCGTTTTTCCGCTTTGCTTCGAGCACCTCGGATCGAAAGATTTTGTTCTAAACGCAGAGCTTTATGTCTCGTGACTGCAGTCAGCTCCTTCTCGCCCCTGGATGAGCTGGACCCTTGCGATGAACCTGCTGGAGTCGCCTGCCGCCTCTAGACAACCTCTCTCCTTCTCCGCAAGCTCATCGCAGCGGCCCTCGCTTTATTACGCCTTTCTTCCGACACGTTCCCCCTTACAGCTCGTCCTCGTCGGCCCCTAGCGACATGTACCGCGCCAGCCACGCCTCCTCGATGAGGGGGCGCTCGCCGCTGCCTCTCCGCGAGTACGGCCAGCGTCCGGCGCCGAGCGCTCTGCAGGCTTTCTTGAGGGCGGAGACCGAGAGGCCCTGAGGAAGAGCTCAGTCAGGCTTGGAGGGTGATGGACACCTCCAGTGACAGAGACAAAGAGGGAGAGAGGGAGAGGGAGAGGGGGAGACAGGATGGCAGGGGACTGGGGGGTTTGAAGTGCAGTGAGGAGGAGTCTCTGTACTCACCAGCTCCCTGGCCGCGTCCTGCTGGCTGAGATGCATGAGGGAGCAGATCCGGTCGCGGGTGATGCGCTGGAAGGAAGGAGCGCGAGGGCAGTTGGGGGTATCAGGGGAGGGGCGGCGGGGATAGACGATGCGAACGGTCTGAATAGGGGGAGGAGCGGGAGAGGGATGCAAGGGAGGAGGGGGAGGGGAAGGGGGGTTTGAGGGAAGAAGGGAGGAGGGGGAGGGAGCGGAGGATGAGGAGGGGGTCAGGGAGAAGAGGGAAGCGAAGGGGCAGAGAGCGGAGGGAAGAAGGGAGGAGGGAGGGAGCGGGAGGGAGCAGTCGCTCATGGGCTGAGGGTTCGTCGCTTTCCGGCACCCGACCCTCAATACGTACTAACACCTTCGTACGGGAACTTGGCTTCTACCTCAGGGGTCCTCTCAGATCTCCTAGAGGCTCTCCTATGTGATCTGACTCGTACAAGGGCTCTCATGGGGGAGAGCCACTCAACGCGATAAAACCCTTGTAGCCCGGTCCGTCCGTAATGTTGATAAAAGCAGTTCTCAATCGAACAAGATACCAACAGCTGCGTATTGGAACGATCAGACACTGCCAGGGGGGTAGGGTAGCAGGTTAGATACGGGATCTAAGCAGGGTATAAAAATGCGTGTTCCCACGGCTCACAGCCCCTCTCCGATCTCCTAGTGGCTCTCCTATGTATATGTCGGGCTTGAAGGTACTGGGCTTACTTTGATTGAAACCAAAAAGACTCAAGCCTCAGCATCGTCACGTGACCGTTTGCCTGTCACAGCACCAGCTCCGGGATACCTACGTAAACCGACGAGAAGAGTTCAGTATGCATCGGTTGGTATCGTACCCACCCTTGAAAAGATGGCCAAAAGCTAATGTAGTCGAACAACAGCGATTGGCTAGAGGATGCATGAGTTTTAAAGTTATAAAATCGATGGCACGACAACAGGATACCTACGCTGCTTTATAGGCGAGTGACGTCGGAAGCCGGAAAGCGACGAACCCTCAGCCCATGAGCAACTGCTCCCTCCCGCTCCCTCCCTCCTTTCCCTCCGCTCCCTGCCCCTTCGCTTCCCTCTTCTTCCTGACCCCCTCCTCATCCTCCGCTCCCTCCCCCTCCTCCCTTCTTCCCTCAAACCCCCCTTCCCCTCCCCCTCCTCCCTTGAATCCCTCTCCCGCTCCTCCCCCTATTCAGACCGTTCGCATCGTCTATCCCCGCCGCCCCTCCCCTGATACCCCCAACTGCCCTCGCGCTCCTTCCTTCCAG
>NW_005434113.1:2771-4318 GCF_000315625.1 Guillardia theta CCMP2712
GGATCTGCTCCCTCATGCATCTCAGCCAGCAGGACGCGGCCAGGGAGCTGGTGAGTACAGAGACTCCTCCTCACTGCACCTGCCATCCTGTCTCCCCCTCTCCCTCTTTGTCTCTGTCTCTGTCACTGGAGGTGTCCATCACCCTCCAAGCCTGACTGAGCTCTTCCTCAGGGCCTCTCGGTCTCCGCCCTCAAGAAAGCCTGCAGAGCGCTCGGCGCCGGACGCTGGCCGTACTCGAGGAGAGGCAGCGGCGAGCGAGTGGTCATCGAGGAGGCGTGGCTGGCGCGGTACATGTCGCTAGGGGCCGACGAGGACGAGCTGTAAGGACGATCTAACACACAGACGGGGATCTCTCTTGGACCGTGATGCAGATGCGTGTGTGTCGTTTTACCTTGAGTGAACATAGTCAGCCCTTGATTGAAGTCTGACTTCATCTATCTCTCTTCAACCGAGCCTCGGATCATCAACACTATTGTATCCTAATACGAAGTGGACCAGATTCTCGACAATCGTCAACGTGGTCGTGGTATTCAATATCTCGTTTGTCATTGGAAAGGCTATCCCAACCCAGCTTTAATTCACCGATTTGAACCTTCTTTATTGCCTCATCAAGCGTCACCTTCCCGCAGCTCTTTTTCCTCTTCCTCTGCAGATCCTTTACTTAAGGTTCTTCTGAGCGAAGTCAACGACAGGTGCGATCTTCTTGTCGTCACGCAGTGGGAGCGATGTTGTATTCTGGACTCATACCGGGACCCCCTTGGACGTAGCGTAGGGAAATGGGATGACAATGCCAGACAGCATGGCGCTGATCTGATGGGTACGTGTGCTTAGTAAACAGTGATTCTAAAATCAGTTGAGCTCAAGGTCCTACGCAAGGTTGTGTGTACAAAAACCACCATGACTGCCCGTACCAATCAAGAGAGACACCTGTCGGAGGAAAGCTCTGGTAACGAGCAAGAGACAGTGGTCATGATGAATATGAATGGAACGGAAACTACTGCGAAACGCGACAGAACTGAGTGTGGGCGATGACATGCCAAGCGAGATGCCCTGCGTCAAGTATGCAGGGAGGATGGAGGCAGCTCGCAGCAAGCAGTTGCAAGATCAAAAGTCTAGGTGCCGACAAGTGAAAAGACAAGATGTTTCTTCTCATCCACCACCCACCAACAGGCGGAGGGTCGGAGGAGAGCCAGCAGGTCAAAGAGACGACAAGGATGAAGGGTATCCTTCTATGCATCTGTGAGAGTAGACCAGCTGCTGCTCTTCCTTCCTCCACACTAAAGCATGATGCTCAACCAAGCCCACTCGCTCCTCCTGCACCATCACAACTCAAGGCCCTCCTACACGCTCATCGCTCGCTCGCTGGTTCACTGCCAACCGCTATCGTACAGCAGAGAAAGGGCGAGCACGCCACAGAGCAGTCCTCGCTCCTCACGTCTTGGGGGCCGAGCACGCGCACTTGAACTCCTCGATCTCCTTCTGTTCGCCATGAGTCAGCGCTGCAGCAGCCACCCCGGCCCATGACAGGTGAGGAGAGGAGACTGAGG
>NW_005434112.1:0-3536 GCF_000315625.1 Guillardia theta CCMP2712
ACCCTACCTCCCTTCCTACTACCCCCCCTCCCCCCCACCCCCCCCTCTCCCATCCAAGTTCTTATCCACTGAATGCTCGCTGCCATATATCAACTCTATTCCCATGATCCACACCCTGTCACCAACACATGCCTCATCCCCATCCCCTCACACACCCCATCCCCATCACGAGCACTTACTTCCTGTCTATATCCTCATCAAACAGCATGATTCCTCCCCTTACCTGAAACCACAGGATCGCAGTTTCCGAATGCATCACACCGCCGCCCCCACAGCAGCATTATTGCCGACCCTTCGCCGCCCGGATGTTACCCTCATCCCCGCTCATGTACGTTATTGGCCTGCACCCCGCACCCCCGCTATGACCCTTAAGCTTTTGTCCACTCTGTGTCCACTACAGGTGATGTTTCCCTCATCCCCGCTCATGTACGCAATTTGCCCCTCATTCAGCCCCCTCCAGTCTGGTCTGATCTGGTGTCCCACTTTTGGTGCCAGCATGCAATTTAGTACCGGGAATCTGTGATCAATATTCGTACAAATTACATTCCCAGTACCCTACTTCTTTTGATCAAATATTTAACAATTTCCTAAATATCTCATACAGTTTGAGATTTTTATTTGTACCTGTATGCCGCCTTGCAACAGATTCTCGTACTGAGTGTTTCAAAAACCATTTTAGTTTCGCTGGTGTAACCAAACGAGGGCCCCTCCCAATAATGGTTCCGCCACCCGCAAGCCACCCACCCACCCCCAGGACCCTTCACACAACCAGCACCCCACCCTGAACGTTTGAAATCCCCGGAAAATACACCCTCTTCTTCTACCCCTACCCATGTTTTTATTCCATATATCACCCCCTTCGATGCTTCGGCCTCTTATCACAACTACTACTGGCAACGATCCTTCCCCAGAGAAAAAGGGGGTTGAAGAGGTGGTGGATACCCCTCTTGTTGATATATAAATGAGGGGTACAGGGGTGGTCAATATTTTTTTAATTTGTAGAAACTTCTACGGGGGTCCTAGGAAGTCGGACAAGCAAGGGGGTATACAGCGACATTTGGCCTAAAAATCAAAATCCATAGCACCGGCTAAGACTTTCCTAGGACCCGCTATAGAGAAGTGGCAATGCACCCTTGCACCCCAGAGAGACCTGGGACCTGACCTACCCCTACCCCTACCCCCCAGCACGACCACAAGGCAACATATCGACCACCGGTACAAGGCGGGATATACCCCGTGGAATTCTTTTCACCATTGCAAGAGGTGTAGCCTCGATTCCAGGGGTGGTCAGGTTTTTTACCTGGGGTGGGTGGTTTATGTGCAGTCGGAGACTACTTTTGAGGGGGTGATGACATATGGTTCTGGGGGGTCGTGGGGTTCATAGGGAAATCGATTTTCCATCGAGAACGGGTGGGGTATTAAAGATAACCTGGGGTGGTGGTTAGGTTTTCACGAATTCTAGAGGTCGGGGGATGAAGTCGATTAGGTAGGGTGGTGGAAAATATCTCAAGGGTGTAGTGATACTTGGGGGTGATGATCAGTTCTTGGTAAGGTGGGGTAGTCAGGGGTGGGGTTGTCTGATAGAAGCAGGGGAGGGTGTTGACCATGTGTACCAAAATTGTGCCTGGGATGAATTTAACTATTGTGGGAAGGTGATGGTGTGGTCGTGAGAGAAGCAAGAAGGAGAAGAAGAGAAGAAGAGACGAAGAGAAGAAGAGAAGAGAAGGAGAAAGGAAGACAAGAAGTGAAGAAAAACAAAGAGGGAGGTCAATCAAGCAAAGAAATCACAGGAGCAAGGCCATCTGCGTATCATTTGAAGGAAGTGCACACCAGGCTCGAATACAAGCGACTGTCACGAAGGAAGGTTCAGAGGACAAGACAGAACAAACCGGCAGCGGGACTTTCAGGATCTGAAATTGATCACGTCATCGTTTGATATTCAGGCAGGAGGATCGAAGAGTACCGCCAGTGAACAGCTTATTGTGAGGCTTGACAACCCATAGCTTACTGTGAGGCTTGACAACCCATAGCTTATTGTGAGGCTTGACAACCCATAGCTTACTGTGAGGCTTGACAACCCATAGCTTACTGTGAGGCTTGACAACCCATAGCTTACTGTGAGGCTTGACAACCCATAGCTTACTGTGAGGCTTGACAACCCATAGCTTACTGTGAGGCTTGACAACCCATTTCACCATGTGCGACGAGATCATAGAAATTTTGCAGAACTATGACTCGTCGGATGAATCCTGCAGGGAGGATGAGAATGTTTGCTTCAAAAACAGCGACCTGTCAGACATTTTCTTATGCATCGCTCTGGGGCATTCGCTGAAACGCACGGAGAGTTTATTCAAGATATTTCCTATCGAGTTGATACAGAACTGTCTGTGTGCTGAGATCAGGCAGCAGTTTTGGGCCTTTCAGTCAAGCATTGGTTACGTGACGCCCGAACCCTTCGCCCCTGCCTGCTGGAACACGGCTCCTCCTCCTGTCTCCCGTCGAAAGATCAAGTCTGAAGCGTTCAGCTCGTCGGAGTATGCGAGGAAGCATCAGCCGGTGAGGGAGGTGAACTGGCCGCAGAGCGTGCCTGGCAAACTCCCCAAGCATTTCCACGTGCTGGAGGTGGAAGGATGGGATCAGGACATGGCGGGAGGTGACGGCATGTGCGAATGAAGGGAGGATAGAGAATTGAACTAATTAGAGGGTGAGAAGTCGAGATTGAACGGCTTTTTCCCCGTTTGTAGTTGTTGTGATAATTTATGTACATTTTTACACTTTTTGATTCTGAAATTGATATGAACAAACGTTAGTGCGAGATACGCTCATGGTACACGAGAACTACCTGCATAATTCGTAGGATACAGTCGTGCATCTGATCTCTTGAGAGGACAGGGTTGAGACAGGCGTCAAGCCCGGGGTTGTGCATGATTTCAGGGTTGCAGTTGGGACTGCCCGGCTCGTCGTCCCGGCAGGACGCCTGGTGTGGAACATTCAGCACGTCCATCTCGGGCATGAAATTGAGTCACCTGGTTCAGAGTCCGTCGGAAGAGCAGCCACACGAAGTGATTGGCGCAGGAGATCTTGTCCTCCTGCTCCTCCTCGTCAGCTCTACCACCACAGGAAGCTTGCAAGCAACAGAGGTCAGCTCCTCGTCGCCCTTGGAGCACTTCGCCCACGTCTGGCTGATGCCCTGGAGAGTGAGAGGAGTTAGCGCAAGAAAGACAGCGGAGGGGGGGCGGGAGGAGAAGGGAATCAGCGGGACGAGACTAACCGGCACGTTGTAAGGATACGCTTTCTGCAAGCGATGAATACTATCGATGTCGTTCTCGCTGTTGACTGCAGGAAAGGTGAGGAGGAGCATGGTGAGATATGAAAGCCTGACCTCCACGGTTCGTGGCCTCTGTGAAGAGGCTATTGATGACGCTGGAGACGATTTCCTCCTTCGATCCTTCTGCACAAGAACGTCGCTAGTGAGAAGCAGGAAGAAGATCATAACAGCTAGCTGCAGGTATCAACAAAAGTCTCTGACCTTCATC
>NW_005434111.1:0-184 GCF_000315625.1 Guillardia theta CCMP2712
AGAAGATCGACCTGATCTCATACACTGAGCTGGCGAGGAAAAACCCGGCCATCAAAGACCAACTGAACAAATACATTGGTGAAAAAAGTCAAATAAGCAAAAGATTCAAGAAAGAAATATCAGACAAGAAAAATGAGATATTGCAAGCGATGAGTGAAAATCAAACAACAAATGCGAAGGAAAA
>NW_005434111.1:284-447 GCF_000315625.1 Guillardia theta CCMP2712
TCCGATAGTCAAAGAAGAGCAACGATTGATCTTCTACCTAGTGGATTTTTAAATCACAGTCCTCTATGGGACGACAATTCAGAATTTTCAATCATCACAGTTCTGAAGATACAACCATCTATCTTCCTTGGAAAGGTCCGCACACCCTTCGACCCCAACCAGA
>NW_005434111.1:690-2380 GCF_000315625.1 Guillardia theta CCMP2712
AAGAGATCAAAACATTGCTTAAAATGACAGAGAAATACAACGAAATCAAGGAGCGTATGATCAAAAAAACGATTACCATGCTAGAGAATGCATATGAAACTACTATAACCCCAACCACGAAGAAAATGATAGCTTTGATCAAAGGTCTACTTCTATTCAATAAGACCATCCGTGTCCGTGGCAATACAAACACATCCCTTGCCAAGGCACTGAAGGCAGCCGCGAAGAACCCGACCGGGGAGAAGAAGGAGAAGAAACAAGCCAATACAGCAAACACCCCGTCGCACAAGCTCGCCAAAGAGCGCGGTGTAATACCCCCGGGCAGTAACAAAACAAAGAAGGGGAAAGGGAAGGGGAAAGGGAAAGGGAATGGAAACGGTAAGGGAAAAGGGAAAGGGAATGGAAAGGGAAAAGGGAAAGGGAATCAGAGAGGTCAGGCAGCCAAGAAATAATGGGAAGAATGGCACGCCCACTCTTTTGGTCCGTATTTAAAGCCATGGGGAGCGGTATCGGAAGAGCTGGGAGTGACAAGCCATGCCCACCTACTCCAAGCAAGATGGCAAGATCTACAAAGGCAGCTGGAACAAGGAGAACATGCATTACCAGACCTTCAAGAAGGCCCTGGCGGACCACCAAATCGACCACTCCAAGATCATCTTCAAGGCAGACGGGTCGGTGATGGCCCAGGAGCTCGACGCATTGCCTATCTGGAGGAGTGACCGGGTCGATGTCCTGGCAAACATGCACGATGGTGACTACCTGTACCTCCATATGGTGAACATCAACAACATGAACGCCGACAAGAAGTACGTCCACTTCTACATCCTGAAGAGCAACGCGGAGGTGGAGCTCGGCAAGGCCGGCATCACCGAGGAGCAGAAGGCCATATGGACCAAGCGTAAAGCATACGACGAGAGGATGATGAACGAGGCCAAGGCACTCGCCATGCAAGGCAAGCTTTTAAAATGGCAGACAAGATTGTACAGCAAGCCCATCGATCCCAAAGACATACAGGAAGGTGACTTTGATGAAGTTTCCATGTGGAATGCAGCCACGGTCATGCCAACGCGCTACAACCTGGATTATTGGATCATACTCTGCAACGAGAACAAAGCCAAGAAGGTGTCCACCCCCAAGTTGAAGCAGCTCAAGCAAGAGAAGAAGGCAAAAGAGGCCATGAACGCCAACCCACAAGCCATGGTGACGGGAGCGTCGCAGTTCAACGGCGGCATGGATTCGGACTTGGAGCTTTCGGAGGACGACGACATCTCGGGCGCGCTGAACTCGGCGGCCCGCAACCTCTACATGTAGATTCCCATATCATATTATCATCATAAACGTTACGAATTTTACTCTCATGTTAGTTTAGAAAGACTTAGAAACTCAGAACGAGTCGGCGTCCTCCACGCTGGGCGCGGCCCTCTTGCGGCAGTCTTGGCCTCCTGGGCGGCGTTCCCCATCCCGGGGACGGAGGGGCGCGGGAGAGAGAGTTGAGCTGCATGCAGAGGTAGTTGGGGACGGCCTGCATGTCGAGGTCCACGGCGTAGCCCTCCGGGTTGAGCTTGGGTCCGAGGTCGATGTGGACGCGGCAGCACTTGGGGACGGGGTAGGACGCGTGGTAGGGCTGCCAGTCCATGGACACCGATGGGTCGACCGGGAGCTCCTTGGAAGGGTCCGACAGGATGCGGAG
>NW_005434111.1:3069-4549 GCF_000315625.1 Guillardia theta CCMP2712
GGATGATCTCGATGCTCTGATCGTGACACGTCCCCCGGAGTGTCGACCTTTCGTGGCATTGTTCGGCTTCAGGAAGAGCTTGACGAGCGTGAAGGGGTGGATGGTGTCCACATCCGGGAACAGCGCCCTCTGCCCGGTCTTCTTGTTCTGCTTCTCGAACTCGAAGGTCTTTGTCGTCGTCGAGAGCCGCAGGGTGCAGCCCGCCTGGACCAGGGTAGCGACGTCCTTCCTCACGGCGCCCTTGTACTGCTGGTTGCTCTCGTGCTTGTCGAAGGAGTAGATCATCAGGCCGCGCCTCCCGTCCGCATCGACATGGATCTCACTCAGGAACTCGGCGTTCTTGAGCGGCTTGTCCTCCAGCGGCGCCTTGCCCCAGCCCGCGGAGAAGGGCGCCAGCACCACAAAGTGGCTCGGCAGCGACCTGGAATCGCCGCCCGACATCGTCTTCGCCTGGTTGAACACCCCCAGGCGGCAGTACACCGGGTCCACCACCATCGCGATCACCGTGGGGAGGTTCTCGTGGCGGTCCTCCGGGGAGGGGAGCGCCAGCCCCTCCAGCCACAGGTTGCTGGGGTGGAGGAGCGGCTCGGGGACCAGGAGCTCCGTGTTGACGGTGGCTTCCTGCATAGCTTCTGCGGTAGCTTCTGGAGCCTCATCGACCTCCATGGAGGCATCGGACTCGGGGCGGTTGTTCTTCTTCATAGGCATGCTACTCTCGCGTGGCGGGAATAGTCTTGGACGGGCGGCGGCGGGACGGGCTACTTGGAGGGAAAACCCCTGTTTTTTTTGGGTATTTAAAAAAAAATAAAAAAAAACAGGAAAAAAAAATCTAGGGGCGGGCTTCACTCCCCACACAGCATGGTGATGGAGCAAGAGGAGAAGGAGAAGCGAATCCGCTCCCTCGCGCTCTCCATCGAGCTCATCAAGAACAACACAACCTACACACGCACCGACGGTATCCAGCAGAGCTTCAACTACCGGGTGTCTGTCAACTCCCCCTCGGGGTCTTTCTTGGGAGTCACGCAAACCAATGACCCGATATTGTAATTGAAGGATCAAGCTTCGTTTTAGGTCTTGTCTGGTTGTTTAAGAGCGAACATCATGATGAAATGAAAATGATATCCTGAAGTATGCTGCTGTATGTTATCCAAAAAGTTGCTGTAATGAAATTTTATTCCGAATCTTTTGTTGATCTCTTTTTCCATATCTTTCATTTCACGTATTATTTTATCGAGATGAGACAATCTGTACTTCATTATCATATATGGGTCATTCAATGAATGGATATACAACAAAGCACCTATATGATTCTCTATGCTGATTGAAGTTACGTTCAATATATCATTCTTTCGTTTCTGTACGATATCAAAAAGTTTTCCACGTTCGTTCAATTCTTCGTAATAAGCATACAAGGATTTAGTCAAATAACTAAGGGTTCGATTCAATGATTCTTAAGGGACCGCGAAACTGTGCGGCCGGT
>NW_005434110.1:0-1639 GCF_000315625.1 Guillardia theta CCMP2712
CGTCGTAGTACACCTTCCATGCATATGAAAGTACTTCAGGCTTGTAACATGACGCGAAGGCGTCGTGCTTCAGCTCCTTCGCCACTCTTTTTTGAATGATTGGAAGTTTTCTTTTGTCGTACACCAAGTCTCCAGAAAGCATGTCATGCGAAGTTTTGCTTGTCTGTCGAGGGGGAATCGTCTGATTCTCTGTAGCGGGCATCTGTTCCTTACCGACTGGCTCTTGCAATATGGTTTTTCTTCCTTGCTCGTTCGAATGCGCCTCTGCTTGCTGGGAACTCTTCACTACATAGCAGACAGGGGTGGGTAGGTTCTGCCAATGTCATAATAAAGTAATGGGGTGGTATTGAATTTGGTGGGGTAGGGGTCTAGATAAAGGACTCTGCAAAGGGATATTATACTGAGTTGGATATGTACCTCCATGGATTGAAGGTATGATTTTACAGGGGTAGTTCTAAATTTATTAAGGGGTAGGGGTGGGATCCGCAGGGTTTGGCAGAAAGTTATGGGTATTATGGGTAGGAGGTTTCTTCCGGATCATATTATTATGTATCCGATTTTCGGGTTGTACCAGAATTTATGAAAGTTTATAGTTCGCAATAAATTTCCCATAAAATTTGCGCAATGGCTTCAGAAGAGGATGAAAGACGGTGCTGTGAGCGATTCTGAGTAGATGAGAGCATTCTTTTCCTCTTTACATCATAGCTAGCCATATGACAATGGGATGTATGATGTACACAATGATCTTGAACTACAATCTCACGATTCAAATCTCATCAATATATTGCCACATCGCAAGGAAAGAGACAACCTCAACTCCTTAGTCCACCATCACCTTCGTTCTTCATTCCTACACGTCCATTACCACTCATTTTTTCTGTGGAATATCGGCACTTGCGTACGTCATATGTTTTGCTATAAAATCTGTCACTGTAATCATCTCATTCGTCTAACTACTGGTTCTCAACGATGCAATCCGTCTTGTTCTCTGCACCAGGTCGCTACAGACTGCCAGGTCCGTCGTTGCCTCCCTTCTTTCCTCGGTAGTTTCAAGCATTCCACGCACTGCTTGAAGATTTCCTTGGTTTCCTCCATGGTTGCGTTCTCCTTATACACTCCTTTCTCCTGTGCACATTGGTCTATTTTGCCCATCAGATACCTGAAGTCACTCAAACGTTTCCTTGCATTCTGGTCGGCAAAATCACTCGGTTCCAGGTTTTTGAATGGTGGATACCCTTTTTCTGCATTTCCTTGCATCCACCACTCGTAAGCCACATCAACGAACATCTTTGGCCATAAAAAATCTTCTGGCAGAAGGCGAATGCGTCGACCCCAGTTGTATCCGTTCACCTGCAATGCTCCACTCTGCTCAACTTGTGCAGGCTGTCTTGGACTGCTTTGACAGTCTGCCCTCCCATTCACCTGTCTCATCAGGACCTCTAACATATCCTCCATATGACGAAATCGAGTTGTCATCTCTTCCACTTTTTGAAGCACAATTGGCATCATCATCCCTCCGCCGATATTTCCAACACAGTGACTCTGCTCCATGTTGCCATTGTTCACTGAGTTTGATGCCATCAGACTGATGTCTGTTTGCGTATCAGCGTTTCTACCTCCTTCCTGCTAGCTTCAAGCC
>NW_005434110.1:1739-1842 GCF_000315625.1 Guillardia theta CCMP2712
TTGTTACATGCGCTGGAATGCCTGTACACCGTCTGCCATCGCCCTCGATTGTCACCATTTTCTTCATTCGTTGAAGAATTCCTTGTTGCGTGAACAGGCAAGT
>NW_005434110.1:3095-4002 GCF_000315625.1 Guillardia theta CCMP2712
TTTCAAAGTCGATGGGTTTGATTTCCACGACGCGTTAGGATATCATGCAGCAGATCTTTATCGGGAACGTAGTGCAAGTTCATGATATTCTGTCTTTCCATGAGCTCCTGAACTCCTTGGTGAGAACTTCCTTTCTGTTGACATAGAGCCATTGCAAAAGACGTATCATGGAGCTGGTATACATCTTCTGCTCTTCTTCGATATCGTATTCTCGCGGATAGCTTCCACTGATGCTTCGAGCGCTGCTTCGTCTTGTACGCGTAAGTTGTCCCACAGAGCAGACTCAGCTTCTGTAGAAGAACGTTTTCTCTTTGGTCGTGCATTGTTGGGTCTTGCAGCAGCAGTGGGATTTTGAAACATCGAGCTTGGTCCCTCCATCCCATCATCTAATTGTGACGTGCAAGATGACACTGACATGCCATCTCCTTCCGATTCGTCAATTGCTATCGCTGACTGCACATCATCGCTGGGAGGAGGCGGCGATTGACAACCACAAAATCCAGGATCCTCACTTCGAAAACTGGCACATACTGCATGAAAGTTGCCACCACATTTCCGGCACTTATGTCCAGTCCCAGTCGCAGGGTTGCATGGAGCTCCCTGTATTCGACATTCGCGTCCAAACAGGCATTCTCCGCTAGTTTCCGCCATTTCGTACTTTTTGTTGTACCGGGATCAAAGACTTTTGGCCGTACAATATTGGTACAAAATAAAAACATAAAAGATTTGTTATCAAATAGATATCGACCAGAATTCACTCAAAAACTATTTATTGGTACTAATATTGGGTACTATAGTTGAAGCGGACATCGGTCCATATCAAATCTCAAAGTAAATACACCCGATGCAATGTATATTTTGTACCCCATCATTTGTACTCTCCTGAACTTGACCGGTACTCTGTAGA
>NW_005434110.1:4410-5276 GCF_000315625.1 Guillardia theta CCMP2712
TTTCCTTCTTTTTGGATCCTTCATCATCTACTCCTCAAGAAGTCTCCTTCATGGGCATTCATCACCAACTTGTTAGCTTCCTGTCCCTCAAAGCCTCTGCTGATCAATCTAAAATCTCAAACCTGAAATTTTTCTTTCGACCTACTTATCTGGATTCCAAGGATTTGTGTAGCGTTGCAAACGAAGGAAAGGTTGAGTTGCCTGAATTCTGAGATTTGAAAATGGATCCCTCGTGGTTGCTGCCAACAAATGCTGCATCCTGCACTTTTGTTCAAAAGGATGACAGGAAAAACAGGGAAAACAGGAAAAGCATTAAGTTAAGATGTCACCTGGCGCAATAACATACACAGAACTTGAAGTACAACACAAAAGCACTGCTGCTTACAAACTGCACCAATCTTCAGTCAGTATAGATCAATGAAACCATCAGTCTCTACCAAGGAGTGCAAAACCTGAACCTGACCCATCTTCCTTGCCGCCGTCACATCCGGAGGAATGGCAAGCCTCGGAAAGATGGTTGCTGCGAAGAGTGTCATGCGATATTGCCTAACAAAACTTCATGCACATCACCTCAGATTGAGGCTCTAACAAAGGAGATCCATATGTCAAATTTTACGAAAATCATGGGTGGATTGAATATATACCTTCTCAAAATTTTAATCGATGGAGAAATGATTTCCCTATGTTATTTGCATTATTTGTCAGGAACAAACAGCATACTGTTTGAGAACAATTGCGATCTATCTTCCTTCCATCGCCACCAGCATGAGTTTTCGCTTAGGGTCAAAAGAGGAAGAAACGCAGTACTGTAGGCGATTTTTGATCTCAAAAATGGATTCTCAACTTTCGACTCATCCGGAATAAAA
>NW_005434109.1:0-3470 GCF_000315625.1 Guillardia theta CCMP2712
GGAAGAAGAAGAAGGTGGTTTTGCTCACCGCCCCTTTTTCAATTTCCCGTCGGTGATCACGACCTGTCATGGTCATGAAGGAGAAGCGAAGAGCTCAACCTCACCATGTCTGCGAGGATCTTCTTCACTCGATCTTGTGAGACCTTCAGCCCTTGTGAACGACAACCCATCGACTTCCTGCTCCTGCTCCTGCTCCTGCTCCTGCTCCTGCTCCTGCTCCTGCTCCTGCTCCCCCATCTCTTGCCTCTACTAGCTCATGCACAGCTCCTGGCTCCTGGCTCCTCCTCCCCAACTTTTGCTCCACTTGTCGTTCTCACCTGCCAGGAGGGATTCTTCTCCTTCACTGCCGCATGCACCTGGACGACGCTGAGATGCAAACGGAGGAGGAGAGAAGAGGGGGAAGGAGGGGAGAGGGAGGAGGAAGGAGGAGGGAGGAGGAGGGAGGGTGGAGGGAGGAGGGAGGAGGGAGGAGGGAGGAGGGAGGAGGGAGGAGGGAGGAGGGAGGAGGGAGGAGGGATGTGTAGGTCTATCTTTCACCTTGGCGACCCCGATGTCTGGTTGCTGCTCTCTGATCTCACGAACACAGATCTTGAGATCCTCGAAATCAGGAATCTGAATGATCGGTCAGAAGAAGCGCATGAAAGGGGGAGCGGGAGAGAGAGGAAAAGGATGGAGAAAGGGACGGAGGGACAGAGAGAGAGGGAGGAGGGAGGGAGGAGGGAAGAAAGGGAGAAAGGGGACCAGAGAATCCGCTGCCCCTGAAGATGGATGAGAGGTCTCTTCAGTTGTTGCTTGTGCTTCTGACATCCTCCGTTCTCTTGTTCTGTGATAGACAACATCAGACACTAGCATCCTTTCTGTTCAACATCTTTGATTTGCCCTCCATCACTTGACTGCACACCTCTTCCTCCCCCCTGCCTGAGTCTTGAATCTATCTCTCCTACAAAGGTAATGTATCTCTCCCCCTCCCCTCCCCTCCCCTCTCTCATCCTCTCCTCTCCCTCCCTCCCTCCCTCCCTCCCTCATCTCCTGCATCCTTGTGGCCGCCGGGGCTGCCCGCCCGGGTCGCATGCAGCGCTGGTCAGCCAACATCACCGGCTCCCAATTATAAAAGCTAACATTTTAAAACGTTATAACTTTTCTCCCGATTTAGAACACAAAAAGAAAAGGAAGGCGGCCATGGCGGCGGGAGCAAAGTGCGCGTAGCTCCTCCTCCTCCTCCTCCTCCTCCTGCAGCTGCTTCATCCCCATCCTCTTCCTCCCACACTTACCTCAGTCTTCCTCTTCCTCCTCAGCCTCCCTGACTGTTCCTCGTCTTCGTTGCTTCCTTCCCTTCCATCTACCTTCGATCTCCTACAGATCATTTGCATCTGATCCACTTGCTCGGGATCAAATAGCAGCGCCCACGATCTTCAACCATGATCATGCAGGTCACAGCAACCTCTCCCTTCAAGCATGAGCACGCCCTTGACTACAGGATCTGCGAGTCCTCCAAGATCATGAAGTCTTCGCCCAACAAAGTCCCCGTGATCCTGGACTCAGAAAATGAACTGCCTGGCCTGCTCCCCCTGCGCAATCGCGTGAAGTTGTCATGCGAGACAACGGCAGGGCAGGTGAGCAAGGCGATCGCTTCCAGGATTGAGCTGGACAGAAACCACAGGGTCGTGCTCTTCTGCGGCAATGAAACCGTGCAAAAGAGCGCGAGCATGGGAAGTCTGTACAAGGAGAGGAAGGACGAGGACGGGTTCCTCTACATCAGATACAGACTGGAGGCTAGGAAGAAGGACAGTCTCACCATCCCTCCGAGCTGCGAGCTGAGCAGCAGAGGAGAGGAGGACGCTGGGGAGAAGAGCTTGAGCAGCAAGTTGTTCAGCAAGAGCTGGATGCGGTTCAAGCAGCAAGAGGAGGGAGCAACGTCGTTGCCGGCGCTTGAGATGACGTCCATCCTCTCTAAGAGCGAGCTCAAGGCGCGTCAGCGATTCAGAAATCGACTCAAGAAACGAGCAGCGGGGCCGCGGGAGGAGCAGGAGGGCATCACCAACCTGAAGCTTGCCAAGGCCCTCGCTGGCTGCAAGCTCGACGTCATCATGAGCGGTATGCTCGAAGTCGCGACACACTCCTCCTCCTCCTCCTCTCCCTCCTCGTCCTCCTCGTCCACCTCTTCGTCTCCCTCCTCTCCTCCTCTTCCTCTCTGCGGCACACCTTGTGCCCTGCGGGTTCACGTGGGATCGACGAGTCTGGTCGCTCCTCGTCCTGCCGCCAAGGCCTAGGACCAGCTGGTGCTCATGTACATTATTTTACAGCTAGAAACAAAAAACTCGATTAGCTCGAACTCGATCCGCGCAATCCCGATTAGCTCGAACTCATTCGTTGCACAAGTAGTTGAGGAAGAGCTGAAGAATCGTGAGGCCGACTATGTTAGACATCAGCTTCATCCCCTTCCTCAGCTGCGCATCCCGCGCATTTATCGCTGCCAAACACATCATTCCTCCTCCTCCTCCTCCTCCTCCTGCTCCTGCTCCTCCTCCTGCTCCTGCTCCTGCTCCTGCTCCTGCTCCTTCTCCACCGTCTGCCTACCTCCCCTCCCTCCTCTGTCCTCCCTCCCTCCCTCCCTCCCTCCCTCCCTCTTCTCACCGAAGTAGTGCAGCCCATCGTGCGTCTGATCTGCCCTGCTTGGGTCGTCACCGTCCTCCCTCTCAGCTGGAACATACCTGGGAGCGGAGAGGGGGAACGTCTCGAGCGTCGGGACCTGCAGCTCTTGCATGGCGTCGCTGAAACTCTCTCGCACCCTTGCGCTCCTCGGGTAGGCGAGGCCGTTGACTGGCCCCCACATGCCCCGACCGTAGGAGAGCCAGGGGAGGTGCAGGGCGTCTGCTGGGAAGATGAGAGGAGAGGAAGCGAGTGGCAGAGAGACGGGACGTGGAAAGAGAGAGAGAGAGAGAGAGAGAGAGAGAGAGAGAGAGAGAGAGACACAGCGGGGTGGGGGGGGGGGGATGAGGAACAGGAGCAGGAGCAGGAGCAGGAGCAGGAGCAGGAGCAGGAGCAGGAGCAGGAGCAGGAGCAGGAGAAGGATGATGAGAGGAGGAGGAGAGGAGGCAGTGAGGAAGGAGAGAGAGAGAGAGAGAGAGAGAGAGAGAGAGAGTTGCCTGCATTGCGGAAGACAACTAACGGGGCTTCTTTTTCCTTCATCATCTCCGCGAGAGCTCTCGCGATGATTTTTGCTCCCTCGTCGACATCACCGAGCGGTCGCTACTCGCATGTGAGAGGAGAGAAGAAGAGAGGAGAGGAGGGGAGGGGAAAGTTCAGGAGAGAAGAAGGGAGAAAGGGAGGGGAGGGGAGAGGAGAAGAGAGGAGAGGAGAGGAGAGGAGAGACCGGGCGGAGAGGAGAGCAGAGGAGGAGAAGGGAGGAGAGGAGAGGAGAGGAGAGAAGAGGAGAGGAGGGGCAGTAAACACCTGAAATATGTCGTAGG
>NW_005434108.1:0-3400 GCF_000315625.1 Guillardia theta CCMP2712
TCTCCGATCACTTTCGTCAGCCCTTTGATACCCATGGCGCCCCGACACTGAGTACCCCTACCCACTACCCCCATCAAAT
Source organism: Guillardia theta CCMP2712 (assembly GCF_000315625.1). Classification (NCBI taxonomy): domain Eukaryota; class Cryptophyceae; order Pyrenomonadales; family Geminigeraceae; genus Guillardia; species Guillardia theta. The sequence continues at coordinate 80 of NW_005434108.1, forward strand.
TGATTGATGACCGGTGGTGGCTTCACCCTACCCCTACAAGAGGATGATTAAATTAAGGACCCGTAATGGAAATCTTATACCCGGTACTGAGAGCTTATTCAACGAGATTTATCAGGGGTACTTATTCAACTGAATCAATTCATCACCCCTCCATTATGATTCATCGATATCAAGAACCCCCTTCCAACCATGGGTGTACCCTCTCTACCTAGTACCCACCCAGCAGCTTCTGACTTTCCCCTTTGGGACAAGGAAAATTTCTTCAGTTTTTGACCGAAAAAGAGAAAATTCGGGAAATGGCCCGAAAGCTTTCTCTGGTCTACCATCTTCCTGGTTCACGGTCGTGAAGAGTCATCCGAAATAGGTCGCTGGGGTAGGGGTAGCAAATATGGGGGTAGGGGTGATAATATCACCGGTAATTTTGGGTTTATTTTGGGCAAATATTGGTGGTAGGGGTACTTTTGTACCCAGAGGTGATTTCATCTGTACTTGATGGGTAAAGGTGCAGGCACCAGGGGGTGATACCATGGGGGGTGGGGTGTAAGAATTGCGGTGGTGGGTAGTATGAAATATTGTGGGGTGGGGTGGGTGTTCTTCCGCACAGAGACAATCAACAGAACCGGTGGGAGGCGAGGAAGTTCATTTGAAAGGTGGGGGTACAATAGGAGCTAAAAGAAGGGGTCCATCATGGTCTGACTTGAACATGTATGTAGGGGTACATCAAATATTTTGTACATCAATCTAGGGGTGGTAGGGTCACTTTGCAACATTGTCGGGGTGGTCTTGAGATCAGGACAGCATGTCCATCTATTGTAGGGTATGTATAGATAGGGTAGGGTAGGGAGAAAGGGGGGTAGGGTATTGTAAACGAAAGGTGGGGTACAGTTGCAGGGTAGGGTCCACAAGTTTAGCCATGCTGGCAGATCATCGACATAGGAGGAATCTGAGAGAAGGAGAGGAGAGGAGAGGAGAGGGGAGGGGAGGGAGGGAGGGAGAGAAAGATAGGCATGCAGAAGAGAAGAGAGAGAAGGAGAAGCACATGGTTGAAACAGGTACCACAGGCTAGAAAGACTTGGCAAGGAGGTGAAGAACGAGAATCACTGCGAAAAGCTGGCAGTGGTGATGAAGAAGGAAACATCGTAGAGGAGAATATTAAAAGGGAGGAACGTGGAGATAATTTGGAATAGCCAGAAGCCGTCAAGGAAAGCAACCAGTAGAAATGCTTCTTCAAGCACAGCGTCGAAGTGAGGAGGAGTGGAGGGGGTTGACTTTTCTAATCAAACAACTTAGCAAGCCTCTCCTCTTTGACTTGTTCTCGCGCTTACAGTCTTGTCATCAGTTGTAATGCCGACGGCAGCTGCCGGTACGATGTTGCCCTCAGAGAAGCAGGAGCGTGGGCCGTACTTGAAGGCTGCATGCCGGGCTGGTCTTGCCATGGTTGCCGCTGCCTTGGTTGTCTTGGTGGTGTACAGAGGACGCCAGGTTCCTCCTCGTCTCCTCCATGACCTTCAGCTCATGGCTACTGCAGGTGCCTGTGGAGGATCTGGCGAGTGGGCCGGGCGTGAGCAAACTGCCCCCTCAGCTAGCGCAGGAGCAGGCGGCGATGCCGACGGGCAAGTACTACCTGATGAAGATGATCAGAAGGCAAGTGGAGTGGAAGAGAAGGCAGAAGCAGCACAAGGAGGACGCTGCAGCCTCGCAAGTTCACATGTTGAGGAGCTACAAGCAGATCATGGCAGACAAGCTTGCGAGGATGAAGGCCATCTCGCATGCGAAGCTGCTGGCAAAGAAGCACGGGGATCAGGTGGCTCCTGATCAGCTCTTGCTGAAAGCGAAGCAGCTGCAGGCGAAGTCGAGGATGATGAGCAAGAAGCAAGTCGGACCCACACAGCTGCTGCAGCTGACGCCCGAGCTCTACGAGGAGGCGGCGAGGAGCTACCAGCAAGTCGGAGAGACCGTGTACCGCATGCCTCCTCCTAACTATCAGTACACGCCACTGCAGCCCGTCGCTGCTGCTCCTCAGTATCAGGTTGCCTCCAGCACTCCCATGTACCCCATGCAGGTGCGCATCACTCTTTCTTGAGCGAGCCATACATGACCAACAGCAGCAGCAGCAGATGCAGCAGCAGCCACAGCAGATGCAGCAGCAGCAGCCGATGCAGCAGCAGCAGCAGCAGCAGCCGATGCAGCAGCAGCAGCCGTACCAGGTTCAGCTCTTCATCATCATCTCCATCGAGCGTCTGACATCCATCAGCAGCAGTTTCAGCCGCAGCAGATGCAGCAGCAGCCGCAGGCTCCCCCCAACGAAGAGCCCCACGGTCCTTCCCCTCCCCTCCCCTCCCCTCCCCTCCCCTCCCCTCTCCTCTCCTCTCCTCTCCTCTCCTCTCCTCTCCTCTCCTCTCCCTCCAGCCTGACCGTCCCCACAGCCCAACGCGCAAGACATCGACCCGATGGCTCCGTCCTTCGTTGTCCCTCCCACCCCCGGCGGCTCCTTCTCCTCCCCTTGCCGCGCTGAGTTCACCGTCCAGGCCCTCGGCCTCCATCAGGTTGGTGACCCTTGTCGAGGCTGCCGGACTTGACGATCCTCTCCCCAGCACGACTCCATCACCATCACCCTCCTCAATGGCCCGCAAGGCTCGTCGATCAGGTGGGAGGGGGAGGAGAAGCTGAACGAGGAGAAGGAGGAGCAGGAGCAGGAGCAAGGGGGGGGAAGATGGGGGACCAGGTCGTTTCCTGCTTGACACGCTTGCAGCACGCCCATCACAAGCAACCCGGGCTCCACGATCTTCACCTGGGAGCCCTCGCCGCAGGCTCTGCAGTTGGGAAGCAGCACACAGCAGGTGAGGAGAAAGGGAGTCTTTCAATGCTCCTACCTCCTGCTTCCTACCTCCTGCCCCGTCCCTCCTACCGCCTACTCCCCTTCCCTCCTACTCCTACTCTCACTCCTACTCTCACTCCTACTCCTACTACTCCCTTCTTCCTACCTCATCGCTCCATCCCTCCCTCCCTCCTCTTCTGATGTAGGACGTCTCAGGCGTGCTTTCAAGCTAAGGACCGCACCGGGCTCACGAGGAACAAGTGCATCTCAGTGACAGTGACTGGGGGCCAGGGATGCTTCCAGGTGAGCTGCTCTGCCCTTTACCTGCCTCGACCGAGCGAGCTGAAGACTACTCTGACAGCAGCAGCAGCAGCAGCAGCAGCAGCAGATGCAACAACAACAGGAGCCTGTGCGGCAGCAGCAGCAGCAGCAGCAGCAGCAGCAGCAACAGGAGCCTGTGCAGCAGCAGCAGCAGCAGCAGCAGCAGATGCAACAACAACAGG
>NW_005434107.1:0-3360 GCF_000315625.1 Guillardia theta CCMP2712
TAGTACTAAATCAGAGCTCAATCAAAGCTTTCGTACGGGGCTTTTATCATTTTAACAGAGTTACAACCAGCTCTCCACCTACCCATTTTCCCTTCCAAACAGGGGTGGCTCGGCTACAACTCCCTAAAGTACCCCACCCACTTCCTCTAATCAAAGCTAGGGGTGTTGCGTCCGTCTGCTCGCATTTCGTTTCCTCTCGGGCGCAAGCGTTTGCTACACACTCTCACGTTCAGCCGTCCTCAAACAACGAGTGAAAATCATCATTGACACTTATCACCTCTCATTACCTCCTGCATACTGCTCTCTCACGCCCTTGCCCCTCTCCTACAACCACTCCTCTCTTTCCCATCCTGCGTTATCGATCCCTTGGTAAAGCCACAGCACTTTTCCACTTTACGGGCAGAATTTCGACCTGAGCATGCTCCTGATGGCATTGTAAATATAACAGTCTGAAAACTGTTTTACATCAATCGGCGACCATCGAGGCGTGATCTCCGGCGCGACTCCTCCCTGTGTCTTCCCCTTCTACTTTTTCTTCCTCCTTCTCTTCTCTTTCTATCTCTCACCTTCTACCTCTTTCCCAGCTACCTCTTCTTCCTCCTTCTCTTCTCTTTCTTTCTCTCACCTTTGTCCTTCGCCTCTCATCCACTTTCATCTGTCTCCTTCCCTGGTTAGAAGCAAAGCGGGAGGCGAGTGCGGAGGAATGGTTGTGAGCACGAGAATACCTCTATCTGCCTTTCCTGCTTGACTATGGTGTCTGGAGCTGCGACAGACCAGGCCAATGTGAGCCTGCAAGAGCTGAAAGATGCAGAAGCGCGAATCATGGCACTCTCAATCGTTTCGACGGCGTTTTTCTTAGCTGCTGGACTTCTTTTTGGCTCAATCCAAACAACAATCTGAGGCCGTCGCAAGGGACAGATGCAGACAACAACGGCGAATCTTCCAGTGAGAATATGGTGTGCATAGTGCCGCATAGAACATATCAGCAATCAGTTGACTTGGCGCCCAAGGACTACCTCGTCATCACATCTTGGTGCCTGGCTTTGTTCGCCTACACCTTCAAACAGAGGAAATCATTCCATGACATCTACTTGGCGATCTTCTTCACCCTGCTGGCTTTCATCCTCATCAAGTCGCCCAAGAGGAGGCGGAAGAAGGGTCTCGGCAGCACTCGTCTCCAGAGGAATCCGAGCTGGCAAGGCAGCGACACCAGCTCCAAGCACAGCAGAAGCGAATCCGAGATCCAAGAAGACGATGAGTTGGGCCGCGGTTCTTCCAGTGATCTCTTGGCAAGCAGATTGCCGTGGCCAGGTAAGGATGGCAGCAAGAACAACCTGCTGCGCACTGAGAGCAGCGTTTCTTCGAATGAGTGGAAGTTTGTCTTGGATAGTTTCACACAAGCCCTGGACGAGACGAAGGAGGATATCGGCTCGAAGTGCAGTGATGTGAAGTGGGCGTATGCTCTATTTTGTACCTTAGTCACCAAGTCCAAGAAGGGGTGAACTCTTTATCCATATGGGTCTTGAAAGCCAAGCTGGAGGCGGCAAGTTCGGGGAGGGATGCAAGTTTGACTGAGATGCTGAAGACAGAGGAGGTACAGCACGAGATCTCCGATGCAACGATCGTCTTCGACTTCTGTCAAAGATGGCTGCACCATCTGAATTGGTACCTTGCGGGTCATGAACGGAGGACTCCTTCCTTCGGCGGATCATACCGTACTGGCAGTGGCTCGAGGTACTGGGCCGATGTTGTCAAGAGAGAGATCGTGAAGAGGGCGTTGAACGATGACATGGTGTGTACGAAGTGCATAGTATCAGCCTACGGCAACGAGGGAGAGAGAGAGATGATCAGCTCCTACGCAGAGGACAAGTTGCAGTGATGTCTTAACAATAGTTCGTTGAGGTGTATTCAAACTATTGAACCGTCTCAAAACGATACCACGGGCCGTCAGCTGTCTTCGAACCGTTCATCGTTGCCGCCGACTCCCAGTGCGATATCGCGCCCGGTGGGCCCGGCCGGGCAGTCAGGCATGATCGTAGCCGCTGCTGTTCAGTGGTGACCGTAGCGTAGTGTGCTTGTTCCGAGTTCGTAGTCAGGTCAGAGTCAAGTTCCAGGTCAAGTTCGTAGTCGGAGGGTTTCTGGTCTGCCATCTTTCGCGCGGCCCCCCTTTTTCATGGTGCTCCCCTCCTCCTACACCGCTTGATCCCTCGGCTCCCGCTACCAGCCGAGCTGACCAGCGCCCTCCATACTCCCCACCTGACTCCTCCTCTTCTGCTCTGCGACCTGCTCCTCCGCTACCGCCACCTTCTCTCTCTGACTCCTCCTCTTCTGCACTGCGACCTGCTCCTCCGCTACCGCCACCTTCTCTCTCTGACTCCTCCTCTGGAGCACACGTCTACCGGCAGCATACCACAGTACCCGATGAAATCTTGGGCCATCGTGGCGGCTCTTGTCAGTCTTGAATGGAGCAGCTCAACGATGCAGACGTCGGCGTATATCATCTCCCCTCAGACGTCTGTCTTGCGCTCGACAAGGTGTCACCCTTCACTCCTCTGCTCTCGCAGCCAATGAGCTCCTGTCCAGGGTATCGCAGCTCAGCCGTCATGCCCCTTCTGTCCTACGACCCCGGGGTGCGCATGGAGGAGCAGGAGCAGGAGCAGGAGCAGGAGCAGGAGCAGGAGCAGGAGCAGGAGCAGGAGCAGGAGCAGGAGCAGGAGCAGGAGCAGGAGCAGGAGCAGGAGCAGGAGCAGGAGCAGGAGCAGGAGCAGGAGCAGGAGCAAGGGCAGGAGCAGGAGATAGCTGTCCTCCAACTTTGTTTGCAGTTGCTGCTCTTCAGAAGGGAGCGATGCAGATGCAGTCGAGGAGGGAGGAGGAGGAGCTGAAGGAGGCGAGCTACCTCCTGAGCCTCTCGCACGAGGAGCTGAGGTGAGGGCATGCTGCGAACTCTGTCTGCTAAGACTCTTTGCAGATCTTCTCTTCCTCCCGAGACCACGCGCATGGGCCGACTGATAACCTACTCCAGAAAGGTCCTTCCGCTCCTCCCCCTCCTCACTCCTTCTGCTGATCCTCGTCCTCACCCTCTTCCCTCCTCGTTATCTTCTCCCTCCTCATCTTCTCCTTCTGCTCCCCCTCCTCCCCCTCCTCTTCGTCCTCTTTTTCCACCTCCTCCCAGCTCCCTTTCTCCACCTTCTCCTCCTCTCTCTCCTTCCCCTCATCTCACCCGTCTCCTCTTCTCCTCCTCCTGACTCTGCCAGCAGGTGTTCATCCCGCTCACCAAGTTGTGTCGGTGAAGACATGCCTTGTTTGCGCATGTCCCGCCACGTGATGTTTGACAACAGTGCAGGGGATATGAACTCTGAG
>NW_005434106.1:0-3331 GCF_000315625.1 Guillardia theta CCMP2712
GAAAAACCCGGTCAGAGCCGTAAATATAACCGCTCCCCCCCTCCTCTGACTAGGTGTAGACTGGCTGATTTCACTCTTCCCTTCCTCCCCTCTCTCTCTCCCCCCCTCCTCTGACTAGGTGTAGACTGGCTGATTTCACGCTTCCCTTCCTCCCCTCTCTCTCTTCTATCTCTGGCTGCAGACTCTTCCTATTCTCTGTCTTGTCTTGCGTGACTCTCCTCTCCAGACTTTCACCGTCACGTTGACGAGGCGGGCGAGCAAGGTCGCAAAGAAGAGCAAGGCTCCAGTACCTGCTTCAGCTGCAGCGCCACCGGGGGTACCATGCCACTCCTCTCTTCCTCGTATGGCTGACCTTCTGTCAGGCTGCAGGGGCTGCCCCCTCACGCCCTAGCAAGCAAGATGCCGCTGTTGCCTCTGCTCCCTCCGGTTCCTATCGCCTCTCCCCTAGCCCTATCCTTCACTGACGGGTTTCACTCTAGACGCCCCGCAGCGGACCTCCAAGCCAGTCAAAGTGAGTGATCCTCCTTCTCTCTCTCTGCTTGCCGCCTTTCCTCCATCTCTCCTTCTTTGCCTCCCTCCATCTCCTTCTTTGCCTCCCTCCATCCCTCCCCTCCCTCCCCTCCCCTCCCTCCCCTCCCTCCCCTCCCCTCCCTCCCTCCCTCCCTCCATCCATCCATCCATCCATCCATCCATCCATCCATCCATCCCTCCCTCCTCCCTTGACTCTTTTCTCCTCGCCATTTCGTGCGCAAGACTTGACGGGCCATCAGAGCCATACGGGCGAGAAGAAGGTCGGTTCCTCCAAGACCACCAAGAAATCCTCTGCCGGCGTCTCTGCCTCGAGGCCGGCGAAGGCGGGGCCCAGCCAGCGAAGGCTGCCGCAGAGGAGGCGGTCGGAAGTCCCGACGATACGACAAAGAGCAGGAGGGAGGAGGAGGTCGCAGGCAAGGAGGAGGAGATCCTCTGAGAGAGCGGAGGAGGGAGGAGGGGTTGGTTGTAGGGACAGGAACAAAGAGCAGCGAGCACAGGACACGTCGCGCGGAGATGAGTGTGGCTGGTTGCCATGTCACAGCGCTGTCTGATCAGGAAATGCCATGCGGAGGCGAGTCATGTTGGGGGGATGGGGGAGTTGCACCTGACGAAGAGGAGAGGCGGAGGAAGCCAAGGAGGCAGAGCAGGACAAGGCAGAGCATGTCGTCTCGCGCTTGCTGCCTCCAGAAGTCTTGAGACCCTTGCGCTGACTTTCGTCGACGAACCTCACTGAGCTCCTTCCACTCCTCACTCCTCGTCGAGCACCGGGTCGCTGCCGCTCAAACTCTCAGGCCCGACACGCGCCAGGTCCCGGGGCTCATGCCAGGGTTGCCGAGGCTTCAGGAGAAGCCGATCGCTTAAGAGGAGGAGGGAGCTGGGTCGAGACATGTGACGGGCAGAAACGTCTGAGAGAGCTCTGAGCTTGACATGTCAGCCAGATCGTCACCATCCTCACATCCAGCATCCCCCGCACCTGTCCTGCGCTCTCTCTTCCCCCTGCTGCCATGTCTCTCCGGGTCTTCCCGGGGGACCGCGCTAGAGGCCGCCCTTCCTTCCCGCCGTCCAGCGCTCTTGAGCAGGCGATGCCGACGACAGCTCAGATCCTCGGGACCGAAGGTCAGGAGACCTGCCAGACATGCCTTGAGTGAGGGGTCGCGACAGGGGCTCGTCGCTCCCCTCCTGGCTTGTGAGCATGAGGCGGTGATCGGAAGGCATGTCGCGAGTGCTTCCGCACGTGCATCAGTCCCGATGTCACAAGGCTTCACATCAGGTCTTGATGAGTCACGTTGTCTTGTTGTGCTGTTGTTGTTCCCTACTGCAGTGATCATCTCGTGTTCTACCTCGACAGCACGCGAGCGCTTGTGCAAGTGAGGCCCTCTGGTCGTGGTCTTGAGCATCGCCCGCCTCCTCTCCTCGGCACGGTACCTCACGGGGGGCCAGAGCAGCAGGTGGCGAGGGAAAGAGCCCTCGCGTGGGAGCTCGCGGACGCTAGACCACAGAGGTAAGACAAGTTTATTATCAGATGTAATGCACACTACAAGGAACATTGCGTGTTGAGGTCAGCGAGAGTCTTCGCATCAGATCTTGGAGGCCGTCAAGCTCGCAACGACGGCGAGAAGGAGCATGGCGAAGGACATGGGTGCTGAGCCCATGGCTCCTGAGGTAGTAGAGACGCAGTTGGTGTCCGCACAACCGCCGCCAGTCTTCAACCCAGCGATGACAGCATCGAGAGTAGCGCTAGGATATTCGCAAAAGTTGGAGTAGACGGTCTTCAATGAGCTGCAGCAAGGCTTGGGAACAGGAACGGTCGTCGTCGAGGTGCAGTCCGAGTCAGTCATGCATCCAGTCACTGTGGTAAGCAACGGACAGTACGCGGCGCAGTCGGATCCCTTTGCCTTCTGCGATCATGAAACAAGTCACTAGGCTGTAGGCAAGCAAGCCAGCTTCTCTCTGACTTACAACGCCAGCGCACTGTGCGTCGATCTTAGCCTTGCAAGCTGCATTGTCAGCCGGTGCTACGAGCTTGTGTGCAGCGATCAAGGCGTCGACGCCAGCATCAGCCACAGCTTTCGACGCGCAGCTTCCGTACTTGAAAGTCGTCTCGGGGCATCCGCCTGCGTCATAGGTCAGCACAAGCATCTGTGAATCACTTTTACACGGTTGAAGAAGATCTACAACCCGATACGACACCAAGAGGACGATGAGGAGGAGGAGCAAGAGGACGAGGAGGATAAGGACAAGCACGAGAAGGACTCAAGAAGCAGAAGAGCCTGAGAGACAGGAGGGAGGGAGCTACCGTTGGTGGCCTTCTTCTCAGAGATGTAGCATGTGGTAGCAGCAGTAGCCGCCACGAGGGTGAGGCAGAGGAAGGATCTGAAGAGCATCGCGATGGAGCGTCGGCTGCGTGGTCAGTCGGGTTTTATACTCTTGGTTTTTTTTTCTACAACTTTGGAGGGAAGTTGATATTCTTGAAGATGATGTGCAAAATTTGTAATGGTGACATGAGTATCTTGAAGTGGGTTCAAATCCGCCTCACGAGAGCTTGCGTTAAAGTTGACCGAGTGTTTGAAATGCTCGGGCTAACTTAGAAGAGCGAGAGGGAGGGTTCGAAACGACTTGAATTACCACGTAACAAGAGGCCACGATCAACAGCTGGTACGACAGCCTCTAAAGAAGATGAGAAATATCTTCGTCGTCATCCTCCTCCTCCTCCTCCTCCTCCTCCTCCTCCTCCTCCTCCTCCTCCTCCTCCTCCTCCACCACCACCACCACCACCATACCACAATTCCTCCCCTCTGCT
>NW_005434105.1:0-1419 GCF_000315625.1 Guillardia theta CCMP2712
TCCCTCGCCCGCCTCGTGCAAGCATGTCCTTCCTCGATTGTCCGGCTGGGCCAGCAGCTCGCGGCCCCCTACCTTTCCCAGGTACTTCAGCGCCTCTACATGCCCTCCTGCGCTCGCTAAATTGGTACAATGTCTTCCTTGTGGACCTGGTTGTGCCAGCAGCTCGCGGCCCCCTACCTTTCCCAGGTACTTCAGCGCCTCTACATGCCCTCCCTCGCTGAGTAAATGTGCACATGTCCAGCCCTGATTGTCCGGCTGGGCCAGCAGCTCGCGGCCCCCTACTTCCCCCAGGTACTTCAGCGCCTCTACATGCCCTGCACCGCAAGACAAGTGCGCGCATGTCCTTCCATCAATGTCCGGCTGGGCCAGCAGCTCGCGGCCCCCTACCTCCCCGAGGTACTTCAGCGCCTCTACATGCCCTCCTGCGCTTGCCAAATAACAACATGTCCAGCCTTCATGGTCCGGTAGCGCCAGCAGCTCGCGGCCCCCTACCTCCCCCAGGTACTTCAGCGCCTCTACATGCCCTCTCTCACTTGCCCAGTGCGCGCATGTCCTTCCTTGATTGTCCGGCTGGGCCAGCAGCTCGCGGCCCCCTACTTCCCCCAGGTACTTCAGCGCCTCTACATGCCCTCCCTCGCCCGCCAAGTGCGCGCATGTGAAGCCGTCCATGTCCGGCTGGGCCAGCAGCTCGCGGCCCCCTACCTCCCCCAGGTACTTCAGCGCCTCTACATGCCCTTGCTTGATCGCCTCGTGCGCGCATGTGAAGCCGTCCATGTCCGGCTGGGCCAGCAGCTCGCGGCCCCCTACCTCCCCCAGGTACTTCAGCGCCTCTACATGCCCTCCTGCGCAAGCCAAGTGCGCGCATGTCCTTCCGTCTTTGTTTCTTGTCGACACATTGGCTCCATGCTTGACAAGCATTTGCATGCAAAGTTTGTATCCTTGTCTGGCTGCCACGTGCAATGGCGTGTCTCCGTTGCTCAAGGTCTCCGTCACTTTCCCTCCTGCCCGGCAGATCATCGGTATCAGGTCTGCCTGCCCCTGCCGCACTGCCGTGAAGATCGGAGACTCCAGCTCCGAGTCTTGTTCACCTCCCCAGATCCCTTGCATTTTGCAGAACTGCTCCGCCAGCCTCTGCCCGTCTTGATCGCCCGTATCGCTCAGTGCTCTGCGATGCAAGTCTGATATCTTCGTCATGTAGAGATCTTTCATCTTTTGTGCTGCAAGTGCCTCACATTGAAAGTCTCCAGTACCGTCAAGCCAGAAGTTGATCTTGTTCATCGCCATCTCCTTCAGTCTCGTCGCTTCTCCCATGACCTGTACGTAGTTTTCATCGACGTTGTACCAAGCTTCGCCCCGCTTCTTGTATCTCCTCACGATTTCTTTGATTTCTTCCACAATCGACGCACGCAGGTCGTGATG
>NW_005434105.1:2103-4006 GCF_000315625.1 Guillardia theta CCMP2712
GTCTACACGTCTCTCATCCTCTACCTGTGTAGAGCAGCAGCGGGACGACTTCCTCCTTCCGCAGCCCTGCTTCCTTCACTCGCTCCTCCGCCATCAAGCCCTCCACGTCGCGGATGCGTCTGATCCCCTGCGAGAGCTGCCGCCGCATGCTCGGGTCTGTCACGGCCTCCCACTCGCGCTTGGGCGTCGTGACCTCGTTGTGGTTGGGCGGAGTGAACGGCTCCTCCGAGTCCTTCCTGTGGCAGTGCTCGTCCTCTAGCCCCTTCCACAGGTCTATGCTGGGCAGCCCGATGCGCTCGATGAGGCCCCCGTGAAACTCCTCCAGCCTCCCGAAGATAGCTTCCTCTCCTTCCTCTATCGAGAACTTCGCGTTCCCTCCCTCTGACCTCCCTCTTGACCTTCTCGCTGATGCTGCCGATCTTCCTGAAACTGCATCCGATGACGTCACCTGGACGGCTTCGAGCACGTTTGCGATGCGTCTACCGCACGCCTCCTTCGTCTCCCTCGCTAGCAGCCCTGACAAGGGAGACCTCGGGCTGCCCCCGCCGATCTGCTCTGCGACCCTCCGCAGCACGTCAGGCCGGGCGAGCATGTCCTGCTTGTACGCGAGCTCCCACTCCCTCGCGATCGTCCTCATCGACACTACTGCATGTCTCAGCGAGACGCGCGAGGAGGTCGGCCGGCAGGTTGAGACCCAGGCAGAGCTCGCTCACTCGCCCGTGACCTGCCGTCATGTCCGAGTCTTGGGAGCGACTGAGGTACAAGACCTGGAGCGTGTCGCGCATGTCAGGAGGAAGCGTCCACCGACCTGAGTCTGACGATGACGAGTCCTCGCCTTGTTTCGCCTTGCCTGACTCGGGGATTGAAGCTTCTTCAAGCTCATGCAGCTGCTGTAAACCGACCTCAGAGTCCGCCTCAGCCTTGTCTGCTGGTCTGCTCTGAGCTTCTTGCGCGCGTTCGCATTGACTTGGGTTTCTCTCCTTCAGCTCGTCGGGTTGATCTCCCTGGTCTAGCGATAGCTTGACTAGTGCTTGCGCCTCCTCTCCCTCGATTTGTCTTCTTCTCTTCTTCCTCTGCTCGTCATGTAGCCTATCGGCCTCTCCTTCCTCTGGCTTTCGCTTCTCCTTCTCTTGTCTCTTGCTTGCTGTCAGGCCTGGCGTCAGAGTCGCCTGCTGCTTGTCGTGATCATCCCTTTCATGCCCATGCCCATGCCCATGCTCAATCCTTTCATGTGCTGACGTCATCATCACTTGCTCGCTGGCCTCCTCGTCTCGATGCTTCCTCCTCTCGTCTAGACTATCCGACCCCACCTGCCCTCATGCGTCAGACCCTCATACCTCACGGCTACATGTACATCCGGCCCTACCCTAGAAGCCGAAGCCGCAGACGAGCCGCCGGTCGTCAGTCTTCTTGTCTTGTTGCTCTCGCCTGCGCATGGCTTAGACGATCGTAGTCTATCGCCTCTACCTTACCTCCCCCTTCCTTCACAAACGCCTCGAAGCTTCTATACCCTCCAGGCCTCTCGCACTCCTCCAGCCCTCGGAAACCCTCTCTCAGCTCCTCGCTCCAGCCCTCCTCGCACTCCCTCCAGTCTGCCCTGTACCCGTCGCTCCTCACGACCCAGCCTGTGCTGCTTATCCACGTCCTCCAGCCCTCTAGCTCTTGTCTGTCGTTCTCTTGCTTGTTGTGATAGTATTGGAGTAGACAACAGTGCAAGAACACGCTGCTCAGCTTGGTCATCTTCAGCATCATGACGTAGCTTCTGACATGAACGGCTCTGTCCAGCACATAGAAGTAGAATAAGACCTCCTGACCACCTCCAGGCATCATCTCTTCTCGAAGATGCTCTTCGATCTTGTCCATCCCCTCCTCCCATGATACCGACGGGTCCAAGCACCCATCG
>NW_005434104.1:0-1831 GCF_000315625.1 Guillardia theta CCMP2712
CCATGACGCTCCCCACAGAAGCGCTGGCGTGGCTGCGTCCTTTCTTCCGTGTCGCAAAGTCGGCTAGATTGGGATACGTGGAGAGGAAACCGATGCGTCTCCCTCCGCCCCCTCTCACAGATATCCCTCAGCCATGGCCAGGTGTAAGGAGGGGGCGGAGTCGTGCCAGACCCTCAAGAGCGAGGGCAGGGGAGGGAGCGAGAGGGGAGGGGAGGGAGTCTGTAAGTACGAGGAAAGGAGGGGGGAAAGCTTCATGTCTCGTGGCGTGTTACGGAGGTCTGCATGTCTAAAAGGTTTTAGAGGATATGGGGCGACTCCTTTAAATGGAGCTTTAGAAGGATCTAGAGCATGCTCTGTAAGGCTTCTTAGACCTAGACCTCCGCTGGGTCACGATGTGGGGATGCAAAAGGTTTTAGCAGATGTGAGGAAGGCTTCATATCTCACTGCTTCAGCGGACGATCAAGACCTGCACGCAGTGAGATATGAAGCATTCTAAAGCTCCAGATCACGGGCCTCTGAGGCAGTGCGCCCCATATCCTCTAAAACCTTTTAGACATGCAGACCTCCGTAACACGCCACGAGACATGAAGCTTTCCCCCCTCCTTTCCTCGTACTTACAGACTCCCTCCCCTCCTGATAGGATATGTTTACTGACTTCCTGTCTTTCTTAAGTAGGTGTCCTAGGCAGTCTCGTTTCTTAGGAAATTAGATTACTTACTTTTCTTTATCTCTAACGTTGATTTGGAGTAAATTGCCGTTGAATTGTGCATTGCTGTCGCGCGCTTGTTCTTTGGTTTCTTGACGGGATCACTTCGTGTGTCAACACTGGATCGAGAGATACTTGTAGGAAGTTTTCCTAACATTTTGGTACGCGAAGGCCTGGTTTTCCTCTCGGAGTTGTTGTGTTGAAAGAAGTTGTTCAAGAAAACATGGATAGGACGAGCATTCAGTCAGGTAGCGTTGTCTCGGACTTCATGAGTCGAAGCATGTCGCGGTTGGGCAGCTTTGTGAAGGAGACATTGAATGGGTCAGCAGAGCCGCGCTTTCCTACGGTGACAGGCATGTCGCCGCAGTCACATGCGTACGATCCGTCGGAAACTGTCATCCAGCAGGAGGCTGTTGTACGTGACGATAGTGTTGACAGTGGTCGTACAGTGCCTTCATGGTTGGAGAGTAGGGATGAAAACGAAAGAGATGGTCCCGCCCTTCCCTTGAAAGCCAGTTTTCGTGACATCGTGGAAGAAAATGAGCACCTACGCCGGACATGTAGAGAGCTCAGGTCTGTGGAACAGAACAACATGGATAAGATGCACAATCTCGTAAATGCACTCGCAGAATCCCAGAGAGAAGCTGATCGCAAACTCCAGGATCTTGTGAGGGCACTTGAGGAATCCCAGCGAGAGAACCGTAGCTTGCCAAGGAGGCAGCGGAGATGCGTGTACTGCTTTGTGAGCGGGTTCGGGAACCCGAGGACAAGCCTCACAAGCTTAAGCATGCGGAGATGACGTGTCAGATTTGCAAGCTGGATCCGAAGTCATTGTTGCAGTACATGGTGAGCAGACCATGGAAGAGGTCGGTGGTCTCATGGCTCGGATATATCGAAGGCAGGTGTAAATTTCACCGTATAGCACGCCATCGATGGGTAGGAGCGGCCATCTCTGCGTTCGGGCCGGAGGTGCAGCTATGGTGGGCTACACTCCCGATGGCTGAGCAAGATCAGTTCTCAGCTGAGCATGGTGATTGGGAACAGTTTGTGGAGAAACTGTTGTTGAAATGGTTACCGTTCGAGTTTATTGAGAAACTTGAGCGTCATGTGCAGAAGCAGGCTAGG
>NW_005434104.1:2516-4001 GCF_000315625.1 Guillardia theta CCMP2712
GTTCGGGGATCAATCCCATAGTTCTTAATGCATTGCTCGATACAGCTGCTGAGAGTCGTTTATCAGCACGAAGGCAGTGCGCAAATTTGGTCTGTTGGTCACGGATGCAGAAGTTCGTAAACGAGTTATTATGGCCGACGGGACGAGTAGATTGTCTGATATGGTTTTCCAGACAAAATTGGGCGTAGGCTCCAGTTTCAAGAGTAGTGGGTCGTTCTACATGCTTGACTTGCCGCATGCGGACATGATCCTCTCATGGGAATGGATGCGTACGAACAAGATCGTGATTGATGCGGGTCATCCCAGAGTCTTTGCCAAGTGGCGCAGCAAGATGGTCGAGCTTCCGTTACTTATTTGCCCGACAAACAAGCAATTCGGGGCTGCGGACGCCTCGCTGTGTCAGGTACTTTCTTACACTGAGGCAGTGAGAGACCTCAAGCAGAACGATTCGGAATGGTACGTGGTACATTTGTGCAACCTGTTGGAGATGGCTCAGCCGACAGATGGTGCCACGAGTCTCGAGCAGAAGGCTGCCGAGACGATCATGGAAGATTATTCGGATGTCATTCGTGACGACATTCCCAGTGACGTTGTTCTTGACCGGTCCTTCAAGGCGACGATTCGACTCAAGGATAACGTTGAGGCGGTGCAAAAGAAACCTTACCCTGTGCCACTCGCGTTGGAGGAGGAGTTGAAAGCGAATCTTGCCTTCTTGTTGGAGCGTGGGATCATTGAGCCTTCGACGTCTGAGTTTACGTCTCCCGTAATCTTCACAAAAAAGTCTGATGGTACATTGCGTTTTTGCACTGATATGAGGTTCGTTAACAGCTTGATCCGGAATGATAACTTTCCATTGCCGTTGGTGATGGAGCTGATAGAACGAGTGGGTCGAAAGATCATGGAAGAGAGAGCGCGTTATGCTTCAGAACCTGGGGCACGGTTGTGGATCAGCTCACTCGACCTAGCGAAAAGTTTTTGGCAACTTGAGTTGGACGCCGCGTCGAGGAAGTACACCTGTTTCATCACGAAGTTTGGGAAATATCAGTATCGGAGGATTCCTTTCGGCTTGGTAGATTCGGCAAATCAATTTCAGAAATTTCTCGAGAGTGTTCTTCAAGGTCTCGAGAATTGCCTGAGCTATATCGACGATGTTTGCTTGATCAGTTATGGGAGCTTGGAGAGACATGAGCGTTTGCTTCGACAGGCTCTGGATCGCTTTCGCAAAGAGCAGTTGTTTGTCAAGAAGTCGAAATGTAAGCTGTTTCACTCTGAAATTGATTTCCTCGGTTTCCACATCAGCGAGGCAGGCGTCTCGACACAAGAGAAAAAGGTACAAGCGATTGTGGATCGTACGGCACCTCAGACAGTGAAGGAACTCAAGTCGTTTTTGGGAGTGTTGAACTTTTACAGGAAGTATGTGCCGGATTACGCAGCGTTAGCACTTCCGGTCTGAGGACCAAATGCCGCCCGAAATATCGTAAAAAA
>NW_005434103.1:0-3309 GCF_000315625.1 Guillardia theta CCMP2712
TCCCCCCCCCCCCTCCCTCCGCATTGTCATCAGTTCCCTTGCTGACTCCTCCTCCTCACAGTCATGCTTCCCCTCTTCCTGCTTGTTCTTATGCTCCTTCCTGTTTTCTGCTGCTCCTCCTGCTCCTGCTGATCCTCCTCCTGCTCCTCCTCTTAGGAGCTCCTGCTCCTCCTGCTCCTCCTGCTCCTCCTCTTAGGAGCTCCTGCTCCTCCTGCTCCTCCTGCTCCTCCTCTTAGGAGCTCCTGCTCCTCCTGCTCCTCCTGCTCCCCTTCATCCTCCTGCTGCTCCTGCTGCTCATGCTGCCCTTCATCCTCCTGCTCCTGCTCCTGCTCCTGCCCCTGCCCCTGCCCCTGCCCCTGCCCCTGCCCCTGCTCCTTCTGCTCCTTTCAGACTTGAAACAGGTTTTTGTTTCAAGTCTGCCTCAGCCTGGATAAAACCTAGCAAGACTAGTCGTTCCTACTGACCGAGAGCATCTCTCTACATACTCTGAATGAAGAGAGTGTCTTCACAAGCGCCATCACTGAGAGCATCTCTCTACATACTCTGAATGAAGAGAGTGTCTTCACAAGCGCCATCACTGAGAGCATCTCTCAACATACTCTGAATGAAGAGAGTGTCTTCACAAGCGCCATCACTGAGAGCATCTCTCTACATACTCTGAATGAAGAGAGTGTCTTCACAAGCGCCATCACTGAGAGCATCTCTCAACATACTCTGAATGAAGAGAGTGTCTTCACAAGCGCCATCACTGAGAGCGTCTCTCTACATACTCTGAATGAAGAGAGTGTCTTCACAAGCGCCATCACTGAGAGCGTCTCTCTACATACTCTGAATGAAGAGAGTGTCTTCACAAGCGCCATCACTGAGAGCATCTCTCTACATACTCTGAATGAAGAGAGTGTCTTCACAAGCGCCATCACTGAGAGCATCTCTCTACATACTCTGAATGAAGAGAGTGTCTTCACAAGCGCCATCACTGAGAGCATCTCTCTACATACTCTGAATGAAGAGATTGTCTTCACAAGCGCCATCACTGAGAGCGTCTCTCTACATACTCTGAATGAAGAGATTGTCTTCACAAGCGCCATCACTGAGAGCATGTCTCTACATACTCTGAATGAAGAGATTGTCTTCATAAGTGCCATCAACGAGAGCATGTCTCTACATACTCTGAATGAAGAGATTGTCTCCACAAGCGCCATCGCCAGTGACCATGAACTAGCCTGAGATGCCGCTACCTGTATCGAGGTCAAATGGTTCGATTGATTGAAATCGGATTTGCCAAGGACGATCTTTTCAACAGATCAGGAGAGCAGAGAACGAGGATGATCGCGAATTCGTCAGTGATGTACCACGAACAGTTTCTTCGATGATACCAAGAAATCATCCCTTGTTTCCAACCACCCTGTTGTTGCAACCTGGTTGTCCTGGGAAAACAGCAACATCAACACCTCCGCATGTGCGCCTTCTCAAAGAGATGAATGTTAATCCTTGCGAGGTGACTGCACTAGTGACTGCAGCTGTGACGACTAGCATCTGACAGGAATCTCAGGCGGAGAAAGGCGGAAGGAGCCATAGTAGAGCAGGCAGAGAAAGGCGGAAGGAGCCATAGCAGAGCAGGCGGAGAAAGGCGGAAGGAGCCAGCAGGTGAAGGGAGCAGGCATCGTACAATCAAGGAAACGCTACAAGCTGACAGGGAAGCTAGAGGTAACTTGAATGACGGGCAGGGCGGCGACAAGGCAGCAAGGGAGAGGACTGGCGAGGCCGCCTGAGGCTGCCTCGAAGCTGGCGAAGTTGAAGTATCCGCTGCCACTTCATAGTCCGGGGCCAACAAGACTGGAAAGGAGTGAAGGCGTGTGACGTGTAGGTACTCTGACACTTTGGAAATGCAGCGTAAGGACATACCAGCAAGTGAAGGGCAGGGATTTCTCCCCAGCAACCTCGGACAGTCGAAGGCAGAGTGATTCGAGGTACCTCATCTAATCGATAGAAGGAGAAGTAAAAGCCTTGGAGGTTGAAGCAGACTTGATGTATCAAGATGCGGTTGAAGCAGACTTGATGTATCAAGATGCGGTTGAAGCAGACTTGATGTATCAAGATGCGGTTGAAGCAGACTTGATGTATCAAGATGCGGTTGAAGCAGACTTGATATATCAAGATGCGGTTGAAGCAGACTTGATGTATCAAGATGCGGTTGAAGCAGACTTGATATATCAAGATGCGGTTGAAGCAGACTTGATGTATCAAGATGCGGTTGAAGGTTGAAGCAGACTTGATATATCAAGATGCGGTTGAAGCAGACTTGATGTATCAGCAATTTGAGAATTTCTTGACGGAAGAATACGAGCGAGCCACAAGGTTGCGTGGACCTGAGGCGACAGCTGAACAATTCTACGAGTTATCAAAGGTGACTGTATCAGACCTTTTGAGGCCTTCGAAGCAGGCCGCATGGATATCGCAGTCAGCTTCACCAAGACGTAAGCGGAATCAGATATTTAACAGAGGAAGGAGCGAAATGAATGATTACTTCATGATGTATGATTTGTAAACCGACTCGCGCATGCTTCGATGAGATGAGGTCATAGGTAGAAAGAGCGCGGATTGTTTGCATCGAGTCAAGGCCTTTCAAGCCGATGGATTGAAGAAGAGCCTGCTTAGTAGGCTGGTGCGTGTGTTCACACGCCTGAGCTCTGACCCCTGCCAAGACGTGGAACCCACCTTGTTCCCCCTCATTCGCTTCAGAGGGCTGGACGAGAAGGAAGAGAAGATCCCGAAGGCTCCGCATCCCCTCCTGCTGTCGCTGCGGTCTATGAACTCCATGACGAATTTTCCTCCATGGGAATGCAATGGGGTCATCTCAGAGCCTACTGTTTCTGTCCTGCTACAATCTGCGCGAGGGGATGCCGTTTGATTTTGATATCTGCGTGGAGAACGACATGCGCGAAGACTATGCGTTCGAGAAAGAGGAGTGCGAATTCGTCATGGGTCCTTACAGCAGCTTCATCCATGCTTGAGAGTACACTAGAGTACACTGAATGACGTGGCCCTGCAGTAAGCAGCTTCTTGTTAGCGCATGTCTTGTGACCAGGCTTCATCTGGTCTAACAAATCAATCACAAGGACCCGCTGCGTTGACAGACCTACGAAAGCCCTTGGGAATGTCTGACCCTGAACATGCTCGTCCCTTGTAGAAGAGACTGCAGACTCGCTGAAAGCCCGTGAGCTTGAAGAGAGTGAGGAGAGGAGAGGAGAGGAGAGGAGAGGAGAGGAGAGGAGAGGAGAGGAGGAGAGGAGAGGAGAGGAGAGAGGA
>NW_005434102.1:0-763 GCF_000315625.1 Guillardia theta CCMP2712
TCTTCACAATCTAGCCTTCTTCTCTTGTGGCGACATTGTTCATCTTCACAATCTAGCCTTCTTCTCCTGTGGCGACATTGTTCATCTTCACAACAATCTAGCCTTCTTCTCTTGTGGCTACATTGTTCATCTTGTGTCTGGCAGCCCTTACAGTTACAACTTCCTGCATTGGCTCCTCACCCTGTTGTGCTCACATATTTCACCTGCTTCCCCTCTCCTCTCCTCTCGTGCAAGATCTTCTTCTCTCCGGTCAGATCTGCTCCTCGCAGTCTCTTGCTTTCCTTCTTTCCGTCTCTTTCCTTCTCTTCATTCTCTCTGTGATACCTTTATCCCTTTCTCACCCTCTCTTAAAACATCCTATCTTGTAAACATCTTAAACATCCTATCTTGTCAACATCTTAAACATCCTATCTTGTAAACATGTCAAACATCTTATCTTTTAAACATCTTAAACATCCTATCTTGTAAACATCTCTCGTTGTCTACTGCTTGTTCATATTTCCTTTTTCTCACCCTCTCTCTCTCTCTCCCTTCCCTTGTCTTTCTCTCTTCTCTCGTTGCTCTCTCTTTGCTTCTTCCTGTCGAGCTGCTTCTCTTCCAGGCTCAGCTGTCAGCAGAGAGAGAAAGACGAGACGGGGGAAGAGGGAGAAGAGGAGAGGGACGAGACAAGTGAAGAACAGAAGAGCGTACCGTCAGAGGAAGCGCAGGGGACGCAAGGGAGAGGAGAGGGGATAAAAAGAAAAGAAGAGCGAAGGAGAGGAGA
>NW_005434102.1:1716-3575 GCF_000315625.1 Guillardia theta CCMP2712
CCGGCCCGGTGCTTCAGCTACTCCCGTCCCGGGCCCGAGGAGGGACTCCGGTGAGTAGAGGAAGAGAGCTGCGGGGCTGTACAAGACATGTGCTATCCGAGTCATACGGCAGTAGATGCCTCACTAGTGCAAGCACAAGCGATGAGAGGCCTAGACCAGTCTCCTCGCATGTCTCCCTAGTCACTAGTAGATCCTGCACATGCTCGTCCCGCTCGAGCGACACATCGGGCATGACCTAGACGTCGCTGCCTCCTTGCAGTCCCCGCACAGACACTTGTGACCGCAGGGGACCAGCGCCCATTCAGCTCTTCGATCCATGCAGACGACGCATGGCTGCCCGCGCTCTCCGACGGCATCATCGTATCGCTGCTGAAGCTTCTTCCGCAGCTCGCTGAAGCTCGGCCGCTCCTTGATCTTCTCCCGCCAGCACTCTCGCATGATCGCATACACTGCTGGAGGGCATGCAGCAGGAGCCGCTAGTCGCTCCCCGTCCACAACCTTGGGTCCTACAAGCTCATCGTCGGTGATGGCCCAGTAAGGGACTTTGCCGTAAGTCCAGACCTCCCACAGCGTCACCCCGAACGCCCACACGTCGCTCTTCTCCGAGTAGCGATGTCTCAGCAAGCTCTCCGGCGCCATCCATCGCGCCCGTCCAGCCCTCGAGCCTGCCGAGCTCTCGCTCCCTACCCGACTCACTCCGTCACCGCGCCAGCCCATGATCCATCGCCCGTAGTCGGCTACCTTGACCCTCACCCCGAGGTGATCCTGCCCTTGCAGACTCCAGACAAGCACGCTCCTCGCCGCCAGCTCCCGGTGTACAACATCGTGCAGCGACAGCTGCTCCATCCCGTCGCAGATCTGCCTCGCCACCTCCAGCTGCACCAGCTCGCCCATCGTCTCCTCCTCCTCCGCGAAGCTGTGCAAGGTCCTCTCGAGAGAGCCCTGGCAAGCGTACTCAGTCACCAGGCAGTAGTCGCCAGAGCTTGGCTCGACGGTGACGGCAAGGAGGCCAAGCAGGCTGCGGTGACGGCCCAGCTGGTGCCAGGTCTTGACCTCCTGCTCGAGAGCTTGTCTGCTGGCAGTGTCTCCGCTGCCTCGGATACGTAGATGGCCACGTCAGCGGTGCTGGCGTGCGGCTGCAGCCAGCGAGCCTTGTAGACGAGCTTGGAGGAGCCTGAGCCGACCTGACGACTGTCGACCAGGCTGTCGTAGTCCACCGATGGCACGCTGCCCAGCTGGAGACGAGAGGATCACATCAGTCATCGACCCTCATACAGACACAAACAGGACCTGAGCAACAGCGCCCTGCTGGTTGTCGACGTCAGACGCCTGCTGCTCCGCGTCTCTCTGCTGGCGCTGGTGCTTGCGCTTACGCTTCTTCGTCTTGTCGCTTCTACACCTCTCATGTCGCTCGATCCCCTCCTGCGCGGGCTTGACGCTGCCTTGCAGTGCCGCTGACAGAAGCTCCCCGCTCCATAGCCGCCGCATCCAGCCCTCTATCTTGCTCGCCAACTCCTCGTCCTGCCTCTCTCGCGCTGCCTCCGCAGCTGTTCGTCCCAGCGAGTCTCGCAGCTGCCCGAGCTCTCCGCCCCCGACCTCCAGCAGCCTCTCACAGACAGACCAGACGCCTCGCGCCGCCGCCACGTGCAGCGCCGAGCCATCGGACTCCGTGACACACTTGATAGACACGCTGGTCACCGAATCACTATGACCTTGTAGACCACTATGAGCTCGTTCACCTAAATCAAGACAAGCCTTCTGCGTCATGCTTCCCAGGTCCCACACCCTCAAGGTACTCATCCCACTCCCGCTGACAGCCGTCTTGCCGTCCTCGCTTATCGCCACGCTCGTCACCCAAC
>NW_005434102.1:4588-5273 GCF_000315625.1 Guillardia theta CCMP2712
GTGGAGGAGGAAGGAGCCGGGAGGGGGTGGTGGGGTGGGGTCGAGAGCTCAACCCTCTTTCTCATTGAGGGTCACGTTGTCCTCCCGGCTGCACTACAAGGGCCCGGGCCCGTGGAATGTCCCGGCCCGGGCCCCGGGCCCGGTCTCTCAGTGACGTTGCCACGGTCCTAGGGTCTTGAGCCTCCGAGGCTCCGGTGACTGAGACGTGAAGCGGGTGATGCTGTGCCGCAAGACTGTGACGCGAACTTGGTGGGTGACATGGGGCAGACAGCCAGGCGTCAGCCTGGAGACGGGCAGGTGGAGGAGAAGCAGGAGAAGCTGAGAGATGGTACAGCTGGAGCTGAGAGGTGAAGGAGGCGAGAGAGGACCTCGAGGACATCAGTCACCTTCGGCTCACCTCCAGCTCGCGCTCCTCTCAGGTCGATGAAGGAGGAGGAGAAGAGGCTAGCTGATATGTCGTGCAGCAGTAAGATACAGGAGGGCATCATCTCAATCATCATCCTCGTCATCATCAGCAACAGCAACAGCAGCAACGCAGCAGCAGCAGCACCATCGTCGTCGTCGTCATCATCATCCTGATCCTGATCCTGATCCTGATCCTGATCCTGATCCTGATCCTCCTCCTCCTCCTCATCATCATCATCATCTTCAATGGGTGCGGACTTGGATGTCCAAACCCACCCAT
>NW_005434101.1:0-726 GCF_000315625.1 Guillardia theta CCMP2712
GGAGGAAGACGGGCGGTGGGAGGGGTCAGCCTTCAGCCGGGTCGAGCGGCAGAGGGCGAGGCGGAGGCGGACGAGAGGGCGAGGCTGCTGCAGGAGCCGAGGCTGCTGCAGGAGCAGCTCGAGCTATGGGCGGTGGAGCTTGTGCTGACGGAGGAGCGGGAGGGTCTTGCGGTCGCGTGAGAGGTCAGGAGGGGGCGAGGGCGGGGGGGGGTCAAGGAGCGTGTGCGTCAGGGGGGGGCAGGGAGGGCGGGGGAGAGACAGAGAGGAGGAGGACGGGGATGGGGGGGGTACGAGAGGTGGGCTTCGACGCGAGCATGGGGATCATCCTGTGAGTGACGAGTGGTGGAGAGATGGGAGACGATGGAGATGATGGAGATTATTATGGAGATGATGATTGTGATGCTGATTGGATCTGACGGTGATGCAGAGTCTGAGGGTAGATGTGTAGGCTGCTGCTTGTACACGAGCTGGATGCTGCTGTCGTCTCTTATCTGCGATGTCGATCATCATCTTCTCTGTCTTCGCTTGTCTGCTTGTCTTCTTCTCTTCCTCTCTGTCTGTCTCTCAGCTTGTGTGTGCGCGTGACGTTTGTCAGTGGTGTGAGGGGTCTGACGGGAGGGTGGGGTGGTCAGGTGGGGGAGGTACCGGGTCTTCCGGCTGGGGCGAGTGTTCTCCTCCTCCTTCCTGCTGTCGGTGATGGAGGAGGCGGAGTCGCTCATGCGTCTT
>NW_005434101.1:1070-2946 GCF_000315625.1 Guillardia theta CCMP2712
GAGATGAGCTTCAGGCGAGGCCTCGGGCAGGGGATCGACTCGCTCATCTTCGTCGGGAGGAGAGGTGACCCTCGTGCGCCTGCTGCTGCTGGGGGCTGGTCTGCGGTGTCGTGCTGCCCGCTCCTCGCGCTTGCGGGATGGGTGGGGGAGGGGGTGGGGGTGGGGACTGACACGATGACGCAGGGGCTCGCTTCGTGCTGGCGGAGGGCGGGGACCGGGAGGGGGGAGAGGGCAGGGAGGGAGGGGGCATCAGCTTCCGCATGGAGGCGGGAGAGGCGTGGGGGGTGTGCGTGCTGGATGCGGGGAGGGGAGGAGAGCGAGAGGTACGAGTGGCGAGCGTGCAGACGGAGAGGGAGAGGGAGGAATGGGGGGACGAGAACATGGAAGAGGAGCAGGAGGAGATTAAGGAGGAGGAGGAGAAGGCAGATTGGTCTTCGTCTTTCGGGGTGTCATCTTGCTCATCGCCGTCATGGTCGGAGTCGTCAGGGAGGGGCAGGAGGAGCTTGAGGGAGCAAGGCGGAGAGATGTCGGGGCTGATGTTCGGGTACAGGAGGAGGTGCTGAGGGACGAGGGGAGGAGGAGGAGGAGGAGGAGGAGGAGGAGGTTGAAGACAAAGGGCAGTAGGAAGAGGAGGTTGTATGCAAGTGAAGGACGAGAAGAAGCTGCTGGGGTTCTTTCAAAGCAACTCGCCCGACTGGTTGAGTTGTTACACTACTTTACTCAAAGTTAAGTTAAAATCAGTACCCGGTACAGTCGCCGCGGGCCCGCCGGAAGACGGCAGTGGGTCAGCGGCAGTCACTGAGACCCGGCGGTCTTAGTCTCATCGCCCTCATGCGCTTTCAGCACGTTCATAAGTTTCCCAGAGGACCCGTCAAGGTTCGAGCCACCCCTACCACCTCTCATCGACCACCCCTACTCCTTCCCACCACCCCACCCCATAAGGCTCCTCGCACACTGAAAAAGTCATCTCCCGCCTCTCGTCGTCATCATGTACTACCCCACCCCCGGATCCCAAGGAGGTTGGGAGCGACAAGGTGGGTGGTGAGGCTTTCCAGGGGACACACCACGAACGGGTTACGGCGACGACTCGGAGACGGGGGGTGGGGTGGGAATTGGGGGTAGTAGGAGCCTGGTCTGGTAGTTCCGCCAGTACCATTTTGACTCAAGTCACAGATCAGTCGAAGGGGTGGGGTAGGGGATGGGAGGGGTAGTGGGTGGTCATAAATGGAGTCATCAGGCCCCTGAAGGAGGTCTGACCCACCCCTAGCTGCGGGGAAAATTACACCGAGACCCACCCCTCATCTACCCGATACCACCCCCCACCCCTCGTTCCCATGTGGCCAAAAAAACAAATATCAAATATCCCCACCCCCCTCCCGCCATGAGCCGAACACATTCAGTGGCAGTTCGAGGAAAGAGAAATGCAGGGCGAGAGGCGACGGAGAAGAGAGAGAGAGCGAAGGAGGAGGAGAGGGAGAGAACGGCGGAGGAGAAGGCCAAACATCTCCACGAGGACAAGGAGAGGAGGGGAGGGGAGGCGGGGGGGCTGGAGAAAGAAACGTGATGATGGTGAGGAGGAGCAGAGGCGAGAGAGGGTGCAAGCAAACGCCCAAGAGACGAACGAGTCCTGCTGCTCCTCTCTCTGACTGACGCTTACCCTCCTGCCCCCTGCAGCGCCTCCGCATGCCCGCCAGCCCCTCCAACACCCCCCCCGAGCTCGCTCCGGTCAGTCTGCTGGGCTCTGACCAGGTCGCTGACTGAGCTGGAGGTGCTGAGCTTGGATCACGTCCTCAAGTGCGAGGGCCTGGGAGAGGTCCTGCCGTGTCGCTGCCGTGGTATGCTCTGACGGGCTGAGCAGGGTCTGCGGTTTTCTGGG
>NW_005434101.1:3268-3944 GCF_000315625.1 Guillardia theta CCMP2712
AGATGATGAGCATGTCGATGGTCATGATCATAGAGCATGCGTATGATGTCAGGGGGATATTACAGGCAGACAGCTGCTGACTGTATCGATTGTTGAGCAATGCGATGGGTGTAAGAGAGAGTCCCAGAAGACAAACAGCAGCAGCAAATCAATCACACATCAAGTGCACAATCACAGACAAGCTCAGCCTGACAAAGCATGATGAGCAAGCAGCCCTTACAACCGAGCATCAGTGTCTGCTTGCATGCAGACCACGTTGGTGTTGGTCGTGATGATTTCCTTGAAAGAGATATTGTGGACAGCGATGACTTTGTGGTGCTCAGGTGAGGATGGCTCGAGGCTTCTTTGGGACAGGCTCAACACTCAAGTCTTCATTCGCCTCCTCGGCCGTCGCGTCGTCGGCTCGCTCATGCTCAAGGTGCGCGTCGATCTCCTCCTTCTGCGGGCCTGTCTTGCTGCCAGGCGTGAGGCCTTCAGGCAGGCCCTCAGTACCGAGCTCAGCCTCACCCACGACCATCCCAGCCGCAGGGCCCCGCGCCTCGTCTACTCCTACAAGCTCTGCTTTCTGTGGAAGGCGGAGGCGAGGACGGAGGAGCCCTCGCCTTCGCCCTAGCCCGAGAGTAAGAAGCGAGGGAGGCCGACGCCGGCGTCCACGCAGCTGCCTCCGGGTGCTGCT
>NW_005434100.1:0-1732 GCF_000315625.1 Guillardia theta CCMP2712
GTCGCACTGTAGTATACCGAAGCCGATGGATCTACAAAACGCTTGCCCTATGGTAGCATATATCCCATATGCATGAATACAAGCTCCAGCAAGGCCTCGTCACCCCGCGCCCAAATAGATGCGACTTCTACGCTCAGACAATCCGTCCGACAAGCTCCTTGTCCCTCGCGTCGCTTCTTGGTTCCTCATCGTGTCACATGCTCCAGCGCCTCTCTCATCAGCTCCTCCCTGCAGAGATGGATCGCTCGACTCAGCCTCAGTCCCGCGAGGGTGGCGTTCAGCCCTATGGCTTTGGTCGTGCTGCTGGCTCCTACGACCCGCTCGTGCGCTTTTTCCTCTTCCTCGTCAACCTGCGGCAATCAAAGGTCGTCACCTATGCTGTAGTGCCCTGGTCTCTAGGCACCTGCTGGTGGCACCACTCTCTCACCTCCTCAATGTCTACCGAGAGCTTGTCGTCGTCACTGCTCTCGCTCTTCTCGCTCTCCTGAGCTTTGACTTGTCCCTCCGCCTGGTCGGGCTCTACCTGCTTTCGCCTTGACTTGCGAGGCTTCGAGTCCTTGGACCCTCGAGGCCTCCCCGCCTTCCCGCATGGCTTCCGCCTCCTCGCGTAGTCCTCCCGCTCCTCCTCCGTCCATAGCGCCTCCGTCACGTTCCACCATGTCCGCCGGTTCCAGATGTCTCGGATGGCCTTGGCCGTAACGCCGTGCTTGAGGCCTACCGAGGCGCTTGCGGCGGTCTTGATTTTCTTATCGTTTGTGCGGAGCTTGTAGATCTCGACGATGGTGTTGCGGGAGAGCACTCCTCGAGTACGGAAGCAGTCGTGGTCAGGAGAGCTCTGCATGAGAACGCGCAGAGCTAATTGATAGACTCTGCTTTGAGCTCATGGCCACATTGTCGTATCAGTATCTTGACACAGCACTACTGTGATCTGGCGCCTTGCTTTCTCCTTGGAGTTCAGCATGCTTGCTGCCATATTCTCTTGTGGCAACCAGGGAGAGAGCCGAGGAGTGTCTTGTAGGGGGGGGGGGGGGGAGGGGGGATATTTTACGATTAGAACATCAACGATGTATTAGTTAATTTTGTACGGGAGGAGAACCAGGAGGGGGACACGGAAACATGCCGGGGGCAGGAAAAGCTGCTGGCTTGGAAGCTGCCGGAATTGGGCATCAAGCTGCATGCATCGATGAACTGAAATCTCGTGCACGGCCAGTCGATCTGTCATCTGCGCTCTGATGGCTACAGGGCTTTGAGCGAGGGCTTGATCAGCAAACGATATCAAACTGCCATCTGCAAATCAAAGGTTCTGTGTTGACGACCGTTCTGTTTGTGTTGGCATTGAAACGATGACCTGTCTGCTCTTTAGCAGCAATGAGCGAGCATGTGCCGACCTTTGGGACTCTGGTGGTCGATATGTATCATCTGAACATGCTCTCGAGTACCAGAATCAAGTGTTCCACCCTACGAACCCACCCGTGGAGGGCACGGCCACTGGAATCAGAGCTGAAAGGCGTCTGCGATGACTTGAGATATGCAAGAAGTGTATCGTGACGATGGTGGGCAAAGTGCATACCCTGCATCGTATATGCACATCCCGGTCTGAGCATCCTTTCGACATGCTGTACGGCGAGTTATGCTCGTCCACACGTAGCTGACAGCTTGCCTTGAGGATGGATAGACTGGACAGTACAGGCCATACAAGTCCAGACCGACCAAGCGACTCTTACACGTCTCC
>NW_005434100.1:2261-3800 GCF_000315625.1 Guillardia theta CCMP2712
GTAGCGGTTGCTTCGGCCTTGTTATCGAGCTCCCACAATCACACAGGCCCTCAGCAACCAGAGAGCAGTACGGTATGGCAGCAACCCGCGAATGCGATGCTGAGCAGCAAGCTGCAGCAAACAGCGAGGCGCCTCTGCTCTAGCGGCGTTGGATCCGCTGCGCTGAAACGACCCGCACCCACCCCTTTACAAAGCCTCGAAGTCATTGTTGCTCAAGTCAAACCCTCGCGCTGCAGCCTCGCAGTGAGCTGGTCGCTGGTCTCGGGCGCTGTCGTCCGCCTTCCAACACACCGTCTGCCTGCTCCAGGCTGTCTCAGGCTTACCCTCGTCACGGCACGCATCCTTACCTACCCTCACCCTAGTCGCACCCACCGCAGCTGATCCCTTCTGCAGATCATGGTCTCGATAGGCCCTGTCTCTCGGCCTCGCGCCCTAGTCTCTAGTCTCCTGTCTCGCTGTCTCCTTCGCATGCTCAGCAACCTGGCAGCATCCCGGGCTTTTCTGTCCACCTCTCGTGTGGCGTCCCCTGCCATGCTTGGTCCAAATGCGTGCGCATTTGTGCGGGACCCCACCCCTGCCTTTCTAGCAGTCCACAGCCGAATACCACCCTACCCTTTCCATGCCCCCCTTGCCCAAGAAAGATTCCGGCCAGAGTCTCCCCTGCTCGTCGCTCTCCGCGTCCGTCCGTCCGTCCCTTCCTCCTCGCCTTCTCTTGCTTTCTGCCTTATCCGCTTTGCTTCTCATCTGACCTGTCGTCCCTTCTCATCTTGCTCCCGTCCGCCATGCTCTACAAAGAAGAGGAATCAATAGGCTGATGATGATCTTACTGGTGCTACCAGCCAGGAGAAAGCGCCTCCCTGCGGCGCCTGTTGATCCATCCCGGTCGGCATTCCCTGATCCGTCTGGACTTTGGTCGTGGACAGGTGCGGGATCGTAGGATCGCAGGACCGCGGGCCTGGGCCTCGCAGCCTGCGTAAAGTCGCCTTTTCTAGCATGGGCCGTAGCCAAAGATGCGGCCTGCTGGGTTTGCTCTGATCATCGACACTGATCTAACGACGCACTTGCTCGGCCCAGCCTATTTTCTCTTGATCGCTCCGTATCAAATAGGATGCTTTCTACTCGCCCCCCTTCTTCTGTCAGTCCATGGTTTGGAGCAAATGTCTCGCAGCTCACCCCGTCGGATCTCATCCGCTGCCTCTCTGCGACCATGCCCTGCTTGTTCATGCCATGCCCTGATCTCCTCGACTCCGACGCCTTCCTGTGCATCCCGCCATCAAGCTGGAAGCCAGGAGCTCTGCGTACGGCAAGGTGCATCGTCAGGATCTCTGGTTGCCAAGCTCATCCAGCAGTGAGCCTGGGACAAGTTCTCAGCCTCCCTTTCCCTCTCTATCACCCTCCCTCCCTCCCTCCCTCCCTCCCTCCCTCCTTGTGAACCCTTTCAACCTTGCTTGTGCTGTCGCTGCAAACAGATGTCATCTTGCTTTGCACTGCCTATCCATAATCCGTGTAACTGTGCATCCGGAGAAAGTATTCCGGTCG
>NW_005434099.1:0-3261 GCF_000315625.1 Guillardia theta CCMP2712
AGGACTGCAAGGGCATCTAGGTAGATGGATGGAGCGACGGAGGTGAAGGGCTGGAGCAGAGGAGCAGCGAGTCTCGACCTCCTTGACGTCGACGACGAGAGAGACGTGAGAGCAGCTGCTGGCCCCGTTCACTGCTTCCTCTAGTGTCTTCAAATCCTCAGGTACGCGCACGATCTGCGCTCATTCACCTCCTCTCTCGCCTTCCTCCATCGGAACCTTGCGCAAGACCGCCTGCAGAGCCTCGCTTCCTCCTCGTCTTCCCGTCCCTTCCTTCTGCCGCAGAAGCTGATGCAGTATGCGCTTCAGCCTCCTCCTCCTCCCCCTCCCTCCCACCTGACGAGGATCTCGTCGGAAGCAGTTCACAGGTGAAGCTGCTCCAAGCCTGCACGATGCTTTAGAGTCCTTCATCTCCATCTTCTCGATAGTCCTCGTCCTCCTCGTCCTCTTCCTCTCGTCCTCGTCCTCGTCCTCGTCCTCGTCCTCGTCCTCGTCCTCCCACTAGTCTCTACCTGTAGTGGGTGCCCATGGCAAAGGCAAGCTCCACTAGATGACCTGCCAGACAACCGGCCAAGTTGATCCTCCTCATCGTCTCCACCGCCTGCACGAACCTCAACGAGTGTGGAGGAGGGGGAGGGGGAGGAGGAAGGAGGAGGAAGTGGAAGAGGAGGCGTAGGGACCTGCAGCTGGAGGAGGTGGATTGCTCGCTCTGCATCCGCCGCCGAGAACCCGGAGCGAGATGAAACGAGGAGGAAGCGAAGAGAAGGATCGACGTCCTCGAGCTCAACCATGTCTGCTTGTCTCGCTGCCTTGAAGGGGATGAGAAGGGACGAGCAGAGGAGGCAATCAGAGTTCAAGACTGACAGGCAACAAGTTCTGCGTGTCGATGACCAGCCAAGGCAGCTTGCTCCTCGTTTGACGGAGAAACTCCACGACCTAGAGAGTTGATGAGGAAGGGAGAGGCGGAGGAGATGAGGGGACAAGGGAATGAATCGAGAGGTGGAGGAGAGTAAGAGGGTAGGAGGGGAGAGGAGAAGGTGGAGGAGAGTAAGAGGGTAGGAGGGGAGAGGAGAAGGTGGAGGAGAGTAAGAGCGAGGAAGGAGGAGGGTAAGAGGGGATATACGAGAAGCGAGGTTGAACAGGTGGAATGGAAGGCCGGAGGTAGAGGAGCTGAGAAGGAGGAAGGGGGTTGGGGGGATCGACCTCTCTTATCTTCTGATCGCTTCCTCCAGCCTCCAAGTCTACTCGAGGTGTTGCCATCTCAAACTGAGAGCATGAAAAGCTTGTCAAGACCCATAGGTGCTTGTCAACCCGCACAAGAGGGAGAGGCAGCGCCAGTACAGCCCAGGTGACAACTTGCACCGGCACACGCACCAGGCGAAGGACGAGAGCGCAAGGAGGAAGAAGAGAGAGATGAAAGGGAGAGGAGGAAGAGGAAAGAGAGAGAGCCAGGCTGAGAGATTGAGGAGGGTGAGAGGGGGACGAGGGGTAGCTTGCTGCTACGTCATACCGTTGGAGCCTCCAGCTCTCGCAGTCTGTTGTTGATCATTCGCAGAAGCATCTTGTCTTCTCTCCACTCCCCCGCTAGCACCGGCTCCCCTTCTAACCTCCGGCACAGACCCCCGAGCAGCCGCAGACGTTCGTCCTCCACCCCTGCTCCTGCTCTCGACAGCACGCCCTCTCCCTCAACGAAGATGATGCACCTGCCCCTGACTCTTCCTGACGTTGCTATCGCCACATCCCTCCTCCTCTCCGACCCTCCCTCAGCTAACCGCCGCTCGAACGCCTGCGAGTCTTCCAGCCACTCCTCGCGTGCTCTCTCGCTCTCTGTCTTGCTACGTGCATGTCGGACCTCATCTACCTCCTTCTCTCCGCCTTCTGACACTCCTTGATCCTGTTGCAAACTCCTCTGCTGGAGCTCCAACTCTCCTTCGTCCCTGATCCCGCTGACTTCCCCATCCTCTAGAACATTCTCCTCCTTTCTCTCCTCCTTTCTCTCCTCCTTCCTCTCCTCCATTCTCTCCTCCTTGTCCTTGCTCTCCTTCTCCACTCCCCCGCTCTTCCCCTTCTCGTCCTGGTCCTTTCCTCCACGGGCTACCATTGCCCCGATACAAAAAAATCCGCTCTAAAAAAAAGCTTTACAGACTGAGGCCCCTCATCCCCCCGCACGTGCGGCATGGCGCTAGCGGGGGTGGCGGTGAGCGTGACGGGAGCGTTTGAGCGGGAGAGGATGGGGCAGGCGATCAGGCGAGCAGGGGGCAGGCTCGACACCCTCGTGCACAAGAACCTCCACGTCCTCGTCGCCGATGACGCGGCCGTGCAGCGAAACACGCAGAGGGTCAGAAAAGCTTGCAAGCTCGGGGTGCCCATCGTCCGCGAGACCTTCATCCTCGAGAGCCTCCGGACGGGCAAGCGAGCCAAAGTCGAAGATCACCTGCTGCAGGTCTCCAAGGACGGAGATCACCTGCTGCAGGTCTCCAAGGACGGAGATCACCTGCTGCAGGTCTCCAAGGACGGAGATCACCTGCTGCAGGTCTCCAAGGACGGAGATCACCTGCTGCAGGTCTCCAAGGACGGAGAAAGCCCTGCGCACCGGAAGGCGACTGCCGATAAGCGTCAGGCGCCCAAGGAGGAGGTTGAAGGCAAGGTCCGAGCAAGAGAGGGCGATGAGAATGATAGACAGCCAGTTGAAGCGACGAGCAACCAAGCAGTTCAAAGCAAGAGACGAAGACAATTGAATCCTTTCAGCACGATCTTTCCCACAAGTTATCGGATGCTTGTTCGTGAGAGGGTGAGGTTAGCAAAGCCAGGGTAGTCTCTCCTTTTCCGAAAGTTTTCACTTTACCAATTCCAAACCGGAAACGATTTCCATCAAGTCACAGTAGTACTTTTTTCGAGCAGACTTCCCTTGCAGTTTTGCAGCTGTGAGAAGATGGGTAGCTGGGGTCATGCTCGCCTTGTGCTTGACAGAACTGAGTTGCTCAGCACAATCGATGCGTAGATGATCTTTATGAAATCAGCACATGAACACCAAATCAATCAAGTCTCTGCTATGATCCTCATCTTGAGCTGGAGCGACGCCTCATCTAACCAGTTGTGTGCAGCGGCCGGTCTTTCAAATTTGAGGCTACACCCAATAGGACTGACAATCTCAAGTTACAAAGGCGATGACAGCAGCAGTAAGCAGGAGGAGCAGGAGGAGCAGGAGGAGCAGGAGGAGCAGGAGGAGCAGGAGGAGCAGGAGCGAGGAGCGAGGAGGAGCGA
>NW_005434098.1:0-1598 GCF_000315625.1 Guillardia theta CCMP2712
CGCCTGTTGGAAAGTGCAAGCAAAGCGTCGAGACACATGATGCAATCTCCATCAAACAAATCTTCAAGGCATCGCATGTGGAAAATATGCAATTCAAAAATCATTCATCGCAGGTAAGTATCTTATGATTATTCTGCGCTGCCATAAGGTCGGTGTCAAGTCAAAATGACAAGCGATCTCCTACACTGGATTCAAACCTCATGTTTTCATCATCTTGTTCTTCATAATAACCTTTTGAACCATGGATCTCACAACGCCATTGCTGCACACTCTGTTGTCACCGAACGCATCACCACGAACCTAGCGGTCTCAGGTCTCAAACTGTGCTGACTAGAGAGCTTCAAACCTAACAAAGCCTTGCATGCTGAGATCTGATGCTGGCTACAGCAGCGGATGGTCTTACAGCGGCATCGTTGGAGGAGCAGC
Organism: Guillardia theta CCMP2712; assembly: GCF_000315625.1. Taxonomy (NCBI): domain Eukaryota; class Cryptophyceae; order Pyrenomonadales; family Geminigeraceae; genus Guillardia; species Guillardia theta. Next base: position 427 of record NW_005434098.1, read on the forward strand.
TTTGGTGCTACGTGCCGGCGTGTAGGGGAGACATGAGTCGGGCGTGTACGAGGTTGAAAACATTTCAACCCTCTGAAATGAAAGTTAAAATACATGTAAAGGCCTAGCAGAAATGATAACTAAACTGCACTGGTACTCTTTGGAGGTATCTCTTGCTGCCGTTGAAAACTTGTTTGAATTCACACGCCACCCCAAAAAAAACTTTCTCGAAAAGAAGAGTGGAAATTAATCGGAAAGGGCTAAAAGTGAACGGCATGGATCTCCGATACAGCAGGTTGCGAACGCTCTCATCATACTGTAGTACCATGCTTAGGTACTGAGCTGTTTGAACGATACAAACCTCTTGCTCGCAGCTTCCACCGGTCCCCTTGCGCTCTCCCTACGCGCCGCAGGGCAGCATGTGCCTCTGACAAGGCCCGGCTGCCTCTGACAAGGCCCGCTGACAAGGCCCGGCTGCCTCTGACAAGGCCCCGCTGCCTCTGACAAGGCCCGGCTGCCTCTGACAAGGCCCGGCTGCCTCCGGCTCCTAAACCCTAAACCCTAAACCCTAAACCCTAACTAGAATGCTAGGAAGGATCTCAAGGTTTGGTTCGGCCCGACTTGGCTGGCCCCTATGGCAGCCGTGCTTCTGCTCTGCTCCCTCCTCTGTTATACTTCAATGGTCTTCTCCATCCTCAGCCAGTGGAGTTGCCTCCGCCGGCCTTGCGGCATGGGTCGTCCGTACTTAACTTGTCACAGTATTGCTTCCCCGGTGAGTGGATGATGGTGACTCACGTCCCTTCCCCCAGGCCTCGGTCACGACCGGGCCCGAAAGCCCGGCCGGTCGCCGCCCGGGCCCTCCTCCCCTCCCCCACCGGCTTACCTGCCTTCAATAGTACCTTCGTTGCTTGCCCCATGTCCGTCCACCTCATTTATTTCTTCCTCCTTCCCGCCTTGGGGCCCACAGCTCCGCTCCGCCTCTTGTCCACCTCTAAGACTCAAGCGCGCGAGAGGCCTGCGCCAGCCTCCTCCTCCACGCCCTCGCCCTCCTCAGCTTCCATGTCGACTTCTTCCTTCAGCATCAGCCGCAGTCGGTCTCGCTTGTCGACCTTGCCCGTGCATTTCAGCCTTGGTTTTCAGCAAATTTACTGATCGCAGAAACAGAGCTCCACAGATCGACTCTCGATGTCATC
>NW_005434098.1:2216-3779 GCF_000315625.1 Guillardia theta CCMP2712
TCCCAGCTCAGCGTGGTCTCGATCTCTGAACTCAATGCTGGCAAGCTTGAGGTTCATTCTCTTGCTAATTCAACATGGCTCGCTTGACTCGCGTGGTCGATGTGTTACTCCTCCGCACAGTGCTTCCATCTCCTTCCTCGAGAAGCGGCCTGTGCTCATGCTTGACTTCGACTTGATCTGCACCCTGAAACTGCCGCTTGGAGCTGCTCCCTGTCGCGAAGTGCCTTCCTCTGCTTGGCAATCTTTCCTCTCGGCACGAAGGTGTCGGCTGTGAGCTCGACTGCAAACGAGCCACATGACAGCTGATCCTAGGAATAGGAAAGAGATGTTGATGCGTCCAGACAGGGAGCTGTGGGAAGCGGCTGAACGAGCTGAAATTCACAAGATGGAGGAACGCAAGGTTTGGACCATAGTTTCAAGGGATTCTGAAGAAACACGAGGAAAAATCATAGCACGCGGCATGTGGGTGTATACTACTAAGAAAGATTGTAAGAACTCGGATAAGTTCTTGGAGACGGCGAGAAGTTCAGGGTATTGCGTCTCATCGATGGACGAAGCTCAGCGAGATGGAAGTGGGTTTCGACATAGGTCTGGAATTAAGGAATCGACGAGCCTGAGGGTCAGGCGGAGAAGAGGGGGTTAGGAGGACACGTGTCCACTGCGCGCTGTGCATTGTACTGGGTTGCAAGGGACTGAAGGGAAGGTGACTGCTGTGAATAAAGGAAGTGTTGGTGGTGTTGTGTGGTTCTTCTGAGAGTTCTATCACCATCAGTGAAGGTGATAGAGACTGCACAGCTGTGTATCGTTGAGGTGAATAAGGTTGGTGTAAGGATCTCAGGTGTACTGAGAATTAGTCTTTGGTGGATCTTGGGTTAAATAGATTCTGGCCAGTGAGGTGGAGGTTGATTCGATTACAAAGAGAAAATTTTCTCTTTGTTCTCAGTTCTCATTTTTTACTGTTGTTGCGCAACTGTGATTTACCGTACGGTCTGAACTGGAACAAAGAGTAAGTTCGGTTCATTGTTGCTATTTGAGTCGGTGATTCGATTGTTTGGAATCGTTGTTTGGAAGTTGGCCTCGATTTTTTTTGCATTTTTTACGCTTGTGCTTGGAAGCTCAGTTTGGAAGGTCGGAGTCGATTCTTGTGTGGAACGTTGCTACTGATTTTTCGACATTGCTTTTACCATGGGAGGAGGAAAATTGGACCTCAGTGAAGAATTGATCAAGACTCATTGGCCAATACTTTCGATCCTATCTGAAGCCATTATTTCCTGTTCCATGGGCTATGTCAGGAGGATTCAAGTCCAAGTTGGCTCCGATCAAAGCTCTGGCGTATATGATATGGGAAGTCAGAAAGCGCAGTGGGAATCTCAATGCCACTCCGGATAAAACGCGGATGGAGCTTCTGACGCTGGCAAAGTCGAAATTGCCTGACATATCTACCTTCCACAGCGTTATGGTCCAGATGAAGATCCTGCTTAACAAGTTGGAAGATGTAGCGGGAGAGGAATCAGTGAAAGCCTTGGAAATGATTTTGGTGGAGGAGCTGATCAAGCAATGTTA
>NW_005434098.1:4010-4103 GCF_000315625.1 Guillardia theta CCMP2712
CATGGTTGGGGACGAATCCCTCCTCTCAGACGTACAATCGGGAGACGATTTCTTTGTCATGACGGCAGGAGGAAAGATTAATTGTACCAAGTA
>NW_005434097.1:156-3293 GCF_000315625.1 Guillardia theta CCMP2712
GTTTGAAAGTCGAATGCCTGTGCTGTCATGCTGAACCATCTGTACAGTGCTATCTGTATCCAAGGCATCATAGAACCTGGAAGGAAAGATCCCTTACTGCATGCTCTCCATCCTTAGTCAGTATTCATGCCGCTAACAAATGAGGAAACACAACCATCATGGACATCTTGGTGTTTTACCGACATCGCATGCAGCGCAATTGCCATTCACGATATGTCGAACAGTTCCAAGAAAGAGATAAAAACAAAATTTAAAACTCTAAAACTGAAGGTCAAAGTACTAAATATCAGTCAATTTTTAGGTTCTTTCTACCCTGCTTTCAAGCTATCTTGCATCCTTTCATGACAGCATTTCTCCTAAAACGGACGTCGGATTCAAATCAGCACGAAGGTCAAGGTCAAGGTTAGGTCAACCCATAAGCCCCCTACTGAGTCGGTGAGCTTTACCGATCTCGACTCTCGGCTGAGTCCTTGGCCGGAGACTCGGAGGAAGCGGCCGGCCGTGACTCGGAGTACTCCGGAGGGCCCGGCGGTGTTTCAGTAGACTGAGATGATAACAAGATCGGACTGTGACGGCCGGGCGCGGCCGCTCAAGGGCGGGCCCGGAGTCTACAGCTGAGGTGGCAGCTCTGCCAAAAGCTCTTAAACTGTGGCTACACGCCTCTCTCTCATCGGTTTCCTCGGTCAATGCAATTCGATGTCAGAACTTGTGACCGTATCTGTTGTATTCTGGGCTCATACCGTACGCCCCTAGGGAAATAGGATGACGATGCAGATCCCTGCAGTGGTGCTGCTGATCTGATGAGTGCGTGTACTTAATAAACAGTAATCCTAAGATCATCTGAGCTCAACGTCTTACGCAAGGTTGTGTGTACATCACATGGTAGCGAATTGGTTCACATTTCAGCTTTGATTCAGAATCTCAAACGATTCCAAGAATGATTTCAGCAAAGCAAGCAAGCAAACTGTTGAAAGTGAAAAGATCGCGTAAGGCTCAGAACAGTGAACGAAGGATTCCGAGATCTACGGAACAAGTTGCTGATTCAACTTCAATCCACCCAAATGTTGAAGCTCAACAATTTCAATTTCCCCGTCCTTTTTCCATAACGAGAGATGATGATTCAATTATGCAAGATCGACCACAGCAGGATTCCCATCCAGCTTCTGGTGCTCGCCCATTTTGTTTCACGCCAGTACCAGCCCCGTCTATCTTCGTTCATGCGTCTCCAGCTCCGCATGCTTCCCGTAATTCTGCTTTTGGTGCATTCTCTCCGCGTACCCCTGCCGCAGAGCCCATCCCTGCAATGTCTTCAGGTCGAAATTCTCCTACCACCAGCGACAAAGAACCATCTCTTCGTCAACTTTTCGCTTTACTCCTGCAACAGAACGCAGATGCCCGCAAGGATGCCCAGCAACGTCAAGAAGAACTTGAACGCAAGCTGGATCATCAATCTGAGCAATCTCAGGAATTCAATGATCGTCTCCTTGCTCAATCATACGAACTTCAAGACCACCTATTTCTACCTCTGTGTCCTTGCGCAAGGTTGTGTATACAACAGTATCTTTATTGACCATCAGCTTTCCTATAGCGTATACTAGCGTCTACTGCCCTGCCCGGATCCCTACTTGCCTGTACGGCCATCTCTTTACCCCCAGCTGCCTGCACACAAGCTTCATTGTCGACTTGCCGATGCCGATCTTGGCCGCCGCGACCTCGAGGCTCTCGTGGAAGTGGCAGGACAGCAGCTCCAGGGTGATCTCTACGGGCTTGTCTGACCTTGCATGCGGCTGACGGGATTGTATGTGGACAACTCTGCAGAGCTTGGGAGGAGGCTTGGCTGGAGAGGTCTGCGCAGCAGGCCTCGGTGGGGCTGCTGAGGGTTGTACCAGTAGGGGCGAGAGGGGAAACGCTGGTCCTGACGAGGATGAAGGAGGATGTGCTGAAGACGTGCTGCAGTCGTCGGATGAAGTGGAGGGAAGTGGGTAGGGAAACAGTTGGATCCAGGGGCAGTCATCAGGGTCGTCCAAGGGGGAGAATGGGTCAGAGCTGAGGGGCAAGGATGGTTCTTGCAACGAGCAAGAAAGGAAGTAAGGGTCGAGAGGGAGGAGGAGAGCGGATGGTATCAAGTCTTCCATGATGATAGTAAGATCAGAGTTCTCTTGCGTGATGGTGGGAGGGGGGGGGGGGGGGTGCGATAGTAGTGTGGAGGAGGCGAGGATGTGTTTTAACGGGGCGCAGCTGTAGTAAAAAGGTGATTAATGACAATTATATCCCTACCCCCTACCCCCTACCCCTACCCCTTTCACTCTGCCCGGGACAATCTTTGAGATCGGAGGCCAGAAAGCGGTGCGTCTTTGCGACGGATGGCCTTGTCACTGCAAGCTTCCGGGTCAGACGGTCACGCCTGGAGGCCGACGTGCCGGAACAAGGTTATGATGATTGTAATTATAGAGCTTAACTCGCCTCTGAAAGACAGGGAAAACGACTTGAACGAGGGGGTAGGGGTGTATGATAAGCGTTTACTACTGCAGTGACCTACTACCCGTACTTGTCTCAAACATTGGTCAGGGGTGGTACCTTTGACCTCCACTAGCTCTCTTGTGCTCCACTCCCGGACGCCACATACTCCTCCCCTCCCCCCTCCTCTCTGTATAACACCTTGACGTTCCCTCTCCGCCCCTACATCTCCCTCCCCCCTCTACCTGCTCTGTCTGCTCAGCTCTACTGCCCGTATCGCCTACAAGGTCCTGTCTCCTGCCTTTCCTCCAACCCATCGCACTACTCTTCTTCTTCTCGACATGACGGCTGCCTGCCCTACCTCCCACGACTGGCATCCTCTCTCTCCCCTCCCCGCTGATCTCTTCCTCGCCCTCGAGTCCCCTTGCCCTGCTTCCTCCTCCCTCTCTGTCTCCTCCCTCCACGTCCTGTCTGTCTCCCTCAGCCGTCTCGTTCACCTCGGCTTCGTGGTGCTGGTGCTGGCGGCGGCGCTGGTGCAGCTCGTCCTCGCCGACGACCTGGAGGAGGCGACGAGGCCGCAGCCCGACTCTGCCAGGCCTGCAGCGGCCGACCCGCCGGCTTGCGGCTACACGAGCGGAGGCTTCGACCGACGGAAGATGCTGCAGCCGAGCTTCGGGCAG
>NW_005434096.1:0-3180 GCF_000315625.1 Guillardia theta CCMP2712
CCTTCTTCTCATCCTCAGGAGTCCTTCTCTCATCCTCCTCTCCCTCCCTCCTTTCTTTCTCAATATAGCATGCATGCGATGGTGAAGACGCAACTCGGGTGGGGAACTTTGCGAAGGTCGATGAGCAGTGGCTATTTGCCAGCAGCTCTTTCATGTTCAGCGAGCGTCAGAGCGTACAAGAGCCTTCTTGTTCCAAGAGGTTGGAGACGGGAGGGGATAGCGAGAGCCATGTCGACTACGAGGGAGGGAGAGGAGGAGTTCCTAGATAGGCTCGAGGCCGGACGCCCAGGCGTCGAGCTGGGGCTTGACAAGTCTGTGCGTCTCCTAGAGAAGTTGGGATTGCCGCAGAGAGAGCTGAGGGTGATGCACGTCGGGGGGACCAACGGGAAGGGAAGCGTCTGCGCCATGATGTCTTCAGTGCTACAAGCAGCCGGGTACTCCGTCGGCGTGTTCAGCTCCCCCCATCTCCACCACTGGTCGGAGGCCGTGACGGTGAACGGGATGGTGGACGTGGAGGCGTGGAGGAGAGCGGTGGGTAAGGTACAGCAGCAGCTCGTGCAGGATGGAGAGGACGGCAAGTTCACTGCCTTCGAGGCGGCTTGCGCTGCCATGTGGGTCCAGCTAGCAGAGAGGCAGGTGGACTACGCGCTGATCGAGGTTGGGGTGGGGGGTCGACTGGACGCCACCAACGTGTGCGAGGAGGTGGAAGTAAGCATCATCACCAGCGTCGGGCTGGACCATCAGGTGCTGCTGCTGTACCTCCCTTCGCCTCCTCCTCCTGGCTGAATCCTCTTCCTCCCTCCTCCTCCTCCCTCCTCGTCCTCTCTGACTCCTCCCGCAGGACCTGCTCGGCGAGACCGTCGCTGCCATCGCCGAGCAGAAGAGCGGCATCATGAAGAAAGCGTGCCCCTCCGTCGTCTCCTCCACCCTCCCCGAAGACGCCATGTCGGTTGCCATCTCCTCAGCCAAGTCTCTTTCCTGTGACCCCTTTCTCGTCGCTCCTCCTGCCGTCCCCGTCAGCTCCTCCTCCTCCCACCTCGGCTGCACCCTAGCTCGTTGGCAGGACCCGATGACTGGAAGCATGCTTGAGTTCGAGCTGTCGCTCCACGGTGACTTCCAGCTGTCAAATGCCGGTACGTCTCACCAGTCCTCTCAACCACCACCACAACTAGCTCCTCCTCTGATCTCCTCCTCCTCCTCCTCCTCTGATCTCCTCCTCCTCCTCGAGCTCCCCGTCCTCCTCCTCTCCTCTCCCCCTCCTCCCGCTTTTCCTCCCCCTGCTCTTCTTGACGCGCTTGCAGGTACGGCCATCGCTGCCCTCAAAGCTGTTGCTGCTACTCACTCCCGCCGAGGTCCCAGTGCTTGTCCCCTTCCTCTGTCTACTCACCTCCTCTTCTCTACCGCTTCTCACCCTCTCCTCCTCTACCTCTCCTCATGCTCTGTTCCTCTGCCTTTCCTCCTCCCCTCCTCTATACCTGCCCTCCTCTACTTGTCGTTCTCCCCCCCTCCTGTACCTCTCCTCGTTCTCCTCCCCTCCTCTGCCTCTCCTCGTTCTCCTCCCCTCCTCTACCTCTCCCCGTTCTCCCCCTCTCCTCTTCCTCACGGTCGTCCCTCAGGTACACCGAAGCCTCTGGTGCTGTCGGACGAGCACATTCGCGAGGGGATGCGGCGGGCGAGCTGGCCGGGGCGGCTGGAGTGGACCACGTGGCGGGGGAGAAGCATCCTCCTTGACGGGGCTCACAACAGCGAGGCAGCCGCTGCCCTCCGCTCCTACATCGACAGCATCTCCCATCGCTACCCCAAGGTGCTCTCGCTCCCTTCCCAGCTGGAGATGAGCTCGTGCTGAGCTGGGCTGGTGCCGCAGGTGCACTGGGTGGTGGGCATGGCAGAGAGCAAGGACGTGGAAGGGTTCGTTCGCATCCTCGTTCGGCCCTGCGACGTCGTCGAGGCCGTCAGCGTTCAGTCGCTTCCTCGACGGCACACAGCAGCGTCTCCTGATCGCATTCAGTGAGGGGACGAGGAGGAGGAGCGGCAGCAACTGATGGCCGTTGCAGGAAGGCGGTGACAGCAGCAGGCGCTTGCTGCCATGTGTCTGCCACGCTCACAGCGGCGCTTGAGCGAGCATGCGAGGTGATGGAGGCGCTAGAGGAGGAGGGATGTAACTTGTCTGGCAGGACGAGGACAGTCTCAAGGTGCTGTGCGGGTCGCTTCACCTCATAGCAGATTTTTGAGCTTGTGAAGAAGAAAGTTCTGTGGATTTCTTCCCTCCCTCCCTCCTCCTTCCTCCTTTCATCTACGCGCTTCTCTCCCTTCTGTTCCTCCCCCTCGCTCTCCCTTCTCACTCCCTTCTTCGCATACTGTATGCTCATTCTTTCAAATGTTTGACATCATTGAATGTTGCTGGCATTCACGAATGAAGTGAGAAAGGAACTGCAGCAGCTGGCAACATGACATGTATCTGTATCTACATCTGTATCTACATCTGTCTAACAAGGACAAGCAGCAACAAGACACGTCATGTTAACATGAATCAGCATCTCTCTTACTACATGTCAAGTTTGCTTTTCACCTTCGCTTGCTCGCCCTCCTCCCCGCTCTTTCCCCTCCTCGTCATCTTCTGCACCTTTGCGGATTTTCACCCCCTTTCCCTCCTCCTCCTCCACCTCCTCCTCCTACTACTACTACGACTACTACTCTCCTTCCTCCCTCCCTCCCCTTCTCCGCCTTGTCGTGCTCCTCCTCGCCCTTCACCTTCCCCTTCCCCTCCTCCTTCTCCTCCTTCTCCTCCTTCTCCTCCTCCTCCTCCTCCTCCTCCACCACCACCACCACCACCTCCTCCTCCTCCTCCTCCTCCTCCTCCTCCTCCTCCTCCTCCTCCTCCTCCTCTGATCCCCTCCTGATCTTCGCTTGGTCTTCAGCTTTGCATGCCAGTGTGACCTGTCGACTTCTGTCATGCTCGCAAACAAGCAGGAGCCAGCAAGAGAGAAAAAGCATCTGGACCATCTCGATGGCATGCGATTCATGGGTCAGGCGAGTCACGACGTAGTAAAATGTCAGAACACACGAAGATCTAGGACATGCCCGTCGACCCTGAGGGCCACGACATGGTAGTAAAGAAAGATAGGGCTCAGCTAAGGAAACAGAGACCAGAGTAGCTCCCCCTCGGAGCAGCCGGGCGTC
>NW_005434095.1:0-3165 GCF_000315625.1 Guillardia theta CCMP2712
AAACCTCCTGGCACACAGCGCACAGCGAGAAGCTGCACAATCACACACAAAACACAAGCCCGAAAAGAACCAGCACTGCTGGCACCCAGACGCGGCAGCGCCAGCCCAAGCGCGAAGCCGCGCAGACAAGCAGCCTAAGGGTCAAGCAAGCAAGCAACAAGCAGCAGGAGCATGCAGGAGGAATAAAATCCCTTAGACGCGATACCCGGAGGCAGCCGACTGACCACTGTCAGGAGTCGCTGCTCTTGTGGTAGCTGAGGTTGTTACTGCTGATGCCGCCGCCGCCGCCGCCGGCTTCGCGCGTGGGCTGGCGGTGCCGGGTCTGCTGACAGTTGCCAGCAGTGCTTGTTACCTCTGGTCTTGTTTTTTGTTTGTGTTTGTGCAGCTTCTCGCTGTGGCGCTGTGTGCATGCAGGTTTAGCTTGTTCCTGGTTTGTTTTGCTTGAGGCACTTTTTACCTTCTACGAGTAAAACTTCGCATCGCCGCCGCCTTTGCGCCTGCTCCGACTCCCGGAGTCCTTCAGCTGCTGCTGTTGAGGGGAACGCGACTGCGGCAGGAGTCGGGGATCCGAGGGGACCGCAGAAGTTGCTGCGGCTGCTGCTGCTGCCGCTGTCTTTTGGGCGGCGGTGGCTGCCGCACCCCCTTTGTCTGCTTCTTCCCTTGAGTCACTCTAGCAGGCAGGAGTAGGCAGATAGCGCTTGCCAGCAGTGCTGGTTGCTTTTGGAGCCAGAGGTTTACTCACACTCGGAATGCCAAGTTAGAAGCTGCACAAACACACACAAAAACAAGACCAAAACTGACTGACAGTGGCCAGTCGGATGTCTCCGGGTATCGCGTAGCAACCGTGAACAAGCAGCCGGAGGGGACGTCCGAGATGAAACTCCCTTAGACGCGATACAGCGAGATAGACTGTATGCTAGGATGTGAAACCCAAAGCATCATCCAGACTCAAAGGTTCATGCCAGGGTCGGCCCGCGGGCCGGCGGAGCGGCCGGGGCCGGGGCCAACTTCTCGGTGACTCATCACTGACTCACACTGGTGGGCCGTCGCGGCCTCATCTGACAGTAGGTCCGCCTCAGATGAATTACTATTGTCATAGCAAGACAGCAAAACTTCCTTTAAATTCACTAAATTCCGCCCATCCCACCCTCACCCCCCTCAATCTCTATATTACCCCCATTTCCCCAGGAATTTCACCCGGTACTTCAAGACTTTATCACCACCCCCTCCCCTCTTTGTCAAAATCCTGATCTTAAATCTGCGAAAACAGTTCTTTTCACGACCCCACCGTGCGGTCGTAGACTTCGAAATTGGGCAGGTGGATGGATGAGGGGGTGGGGTACTTCGTGTGCATGTAGGGGTCCTAAAGGCTTTCTGGGGTGTCAAAAGGTTGAGACATACCGGTCATATTATGTGTTATTTACTGGGTGATGGGGGGTGAAGGAAGAAATATCAGGGGTGCTATCGATAGTACACTGATTTTTAGGGGTAGTCACAAGCCCCCAGCTCTGGGGAAGGGGTAGGGGTGGGTGGATGGAACGGGTGGATCAAGGGGAAACTAGAGAAAAGATGTAGACGAAGCGATGAGAGAATGAGAGGAGGAGCAGGAGGAGCAGGAGGAGCAGTAGTAGTATTAGGAGGATCAGGAGGAGGATCAGGAGCAGCAGCAGGAGCAGCAGGAAGAGGAGGAGCAGGAACAGATGTAGCAGCAGCAGCAGCAGCAGTAGATGCAGCAGCAGCAGCAGCGGCAGCAGCAGCAGGAGAGGAGGAGGAGGAAGAAGATGATGATAATGAGGAGGAGGGAGAGGGAGAGGGGAGGACGAGGGAGGGAGGGAGGGAGGGGGGGAGATGAGGGGGAGAAGAGGAGGGAGAGGGAGATAGGGAGGAGCAGGAGCGAGAGGGAGGGAGAAGGGGATGGATGGAGATAGGAGCAGGAGGGAGGAGTGGGAGGTGAGAGAGAAGAGAGGGGCAGGAAGGAGGATGGGGTTGGGATGACGGAAGAGTGAAGCCGCTTGTAGCGAGCAACGAGGAGGAGAGAGGTGTAGTATTAGGAGGAGGGAGGTGTAGTATTTGGAGGGGGTTTATGTGAGGATAGGCAGGGGTGGTGAGGGTTTGTTGAGGTTCTATGACTAATTGTGCTTGCATGCCAGCGGCGGGGGATGGCGAAGCTTGCGAGAGCCTTTCCTTCTCCTCGTTAGCGATCGAGACTTGCAATGATGGAAGAAGAACTCGCGCCCGAGGACGACATCGTCCTCAACCTGCAGGCGAACCAGCCATGGCGTGGACCGCCGAACGCGTCGCTGCTCCCTCTGGTGTCTTCTGAGATGATGCCCAAGAGCATGGAAGAGACGTGGATTGGGAGCATGACGGGAAAACGAGGGAGGGAGGAGGGTAGGATTGAGAGCAGCGACGTGGACCTGAGCAAGACAGCACGGGATGTGGTGACGTCAGCCATGACATGGGCTCGCAAAACCTCAGGAGGATCGCGAGGGGCAGGGAGGGGGGCGGGGGCAGAAGGAGGAGGAGGAGGAGGAGGAGGAGGAGCGAAAGATATCCAGGCAAGCAAGCAAGTGTCTGCCGTCGCTCTCTGACTCTCCTCAGGCCCTCGAGAAGCACATCGAGTTTCTGCGGGCTGGACAAAAGTACACCTCCTCCCCGCACATGCGCGCAGCCTACGAGGCCGAGATCCGCGACCTTGAGCTGAAGCTGCACGAGCTCAGCAAGGTAGAGGCAGTGAGCGAGGGAGCGAGGGAGCGAGGGAGCGAGGGAGCGAGGGAGCGAGGGAGGCGCGCTAACTTTGGACGTAGGCACAGGGCATGCAGGGCGGCATGTCTGCGAGAGGTCCAGGGCAGGAGATGTCGCGGTGGTTGCCCACGAGCGTTCCCGTGCAGAAGCCCGCGGTCGCATCCCCCACAACCGCTCGAGGAGGAAGCTACTCGTCGTCCTCCATGCCTCCTCCGAGCAGCGCTGGTACGCGAGGCGGCAAGTTGACGGACTGGCAGAACTTTCCGAGTTACTCGGCGACCAGCTCGAGTCTGATGCACAAGTGGGAGATGCTGGCGGAGATGGCGAGCAGTCAGCAGTCGAGCGAGATGAAGCCTTCCCCTCCTTGCGATCAGAGCAGCTCCATCTCCAGCCCGCACGCCTCCCTCGAGTCTCTTGACT